>NW_024082717.1:0-6970 GCF_003009895.1 Hyaena hyaena | reverse complement strand
AAATAAATAAATAAATAAATAAAAATAAAAGAAAGAAAAGAAAAACTCTTACTGATCCATTTTGGATGGAGGTTGAAGTTGAAGATTAGGTACTAAGACCTGGTTTGGTGATTTGGCCTAGCATTTAGCCAACTTGAGCTTATGGTTTTTCTTTTAACAAGTTCCATTTGTGGAGTTCAGCCACCTTATTATCCTTAAATTTATCCAAATTTAAATGAAATTTGGGGAAGGAAAAACTGCCAATTGCATTAAGGATGAGGCAGCATTAAAGGGTCTGCCTTTACTTTCTTGTATGGGTTGTTTGTATTATCCATCCTGCCTGCCCTTAGCTTCGTATTTGGGCCACATTCATATCAGGCCTTGGACAAACCTATAAACTTAATAAGAAAAAATCTGGGGGTTTGTGGAAAGCAGTGGACATAGGGGAAGTAGAGGCAAATGACCATAACCAAAACCTCAAGTATAGCAAGAGCCCAGATGACAAGCACCACAGACATGTAAATGACACTTGCTGATGTCAAACTGAAACAGGGAAAAGAAAGGGACCATATGAAAGAAAAAGCTGGGTTTATTTTTCTTTGCTTTTTTTCCTGCTTCTATTCTAGATAGGACCTGCACCCCTGCCCTACACATACCTTAATGCATGTCCCCTTTGTAAACAACAAAGAGTTAATGATATCTTTGGGGTCTTCTAGCACAATAGGTAATATCTAAACTATTGGCACTAGACATCTTGATGCCAAGATCCATGGCTTCAAGGAATAAATGACTTATGATGGACACCTGAAACTTGTCCTTGTTCAAATTGGTTCTTGGATGCATGAGAGGACATGTATACCAGACCACCATCCTCAATAAAAAAAAAACAAAAAACAAAAAAAAAAACAACAAACCAGACCGCAAGAGATGAGACTCATGCTCCTTTCCTTTCCTAGTCTCCCAGACAGTCTGTCTGTATCTGCTCTCTCCAGATCTTAAATAAACTCTGCTTTCACCTCCAACTGGCTCACATTTGATTTCCATTTTGCATGAAGCCAAAGACCCTCTTTGCAGGTCCTACGGCACCCCCTCTGGGTCCTCAGAACGACCTCTCCTGCCAGCGCCAAAACCGGCCACTAAACTCACTGCAAGGTGTTGCACTAAACTCCCATGCAGTTAAAGCTTAGAGGAGCCTCAGGTCTGGAGTTGTTTTCTAAACTAATAAACTGTGTCCTGGAGAATTAACCAGTAGTGCTCGCTCCCTCCTTCCCTGATACGGCATCAACCACAGCCTCCTGCATGTATTGCTTCTCCCTATCATGTTTTCTGACTTAGAAGAGTTCGTTTTTAAACTTCCAGCCAAGGCAGTTTTGTTTTGTTTTGTTTTGTTTTGTTTACCATTTAATGTCTCTTCTTTGCTCCACTCTCCCCTCTTCCCTCTCCCATGCTGCCTGTAAAGCATCAAAGAGGGTAACAGGTGGGCCTGCATACAGGGAAGGGGGACCCTAGCTTCCAGGAACCCTTGACCTCAGGGTTTAATAGAATCATTTATTGAGAAGTTTTGGCACCCACCTCTGCCTCTGGCCTCCCCTTTGTTAGCCAGCCCTTTTAAAACCCCTCCCTGAATTGAATGGAAGAAAAGTGGAGGGAAGGCTTACTCCCCCAGCATACCAAGGTCACCAAAGAGGCCTCCTGCCAGCTTTGTGCTGCAACAGGCTTCTTCCAGTACTTCTGGTTTCTTCCTCAAGCTCATTGTTATGGGATAAAGAGTATGCCCCCAAATTTATATGATGAAGCCCTACCCCCCAATACCTAAGAATGTGACCTTATTTAAGGATAGAACTTTTAAAGAGATAATTAAGGTGGGGGGGGGGCTGGGTGGCTCAGTCGGTTAGGCGTCTGAATTTGGCTCAGGTCATGACCTCACAGTTTGTGGGTTCGAGCCCTGCTTCGGGCTCTGCGCTGACAGCTAGGTCAGAGCCTGGAGCCTGTTTCAGATTCTGTACCTCCCTCTCTCTCTGACCCTCCCCTGCTCACGCTGTCTCTCTCCCTCTCAGAAATAAATTTAAAAAAAAAAACATTAAAAATTAAAAAAAATAAAGAGGTAATTAAGGTAGAATGAAGTCACTAGGGTAGGCCCTAAGGCAGTATGATTGGTGTTGGAACAAGAGGAGATCAGGACACAAACCCCCAGAGTGAAGGCCACATGGAGTCACAGGGAGAAGACAGCCATCAACAAGCCAAGGAGAGAGGCCTCTGGAGAAACCAACTCTGCTGACACCTTGATCTTGGCTTTCCCAGCTTCCAGAACTGTGAGAAAATAAATTTCTGTTGTTTAAGTCGCCCGGGCCATGATACTTTGTTATCACAGCCCCAGAAAACACATACACTCATAATTCTGACTTTGGGGAGCGAGGATGAAATGGAGTCTTCTGTGGAGACAACTTATTGCGAGACAGGTGAACAGTCCTCAGAGCCCTTTCTAGGTCTAAAATACAGTGGAAATACTGAGTTGACAACAATCAGGGGCTTTTGGGACAGTCTGAGGTGTGGAACCAGTGAAGAAACCCACCTCTTGCTCTTCGCACTGATTTATTCCACTTGGGATCAGGCGGGATGCCACCCAGCCTCTACACTGGAAGCCATTTCCACTGCAGAGAGTTACAGGATCAGAATCACCTCTCAGAATCGACCCTGCCACTTCTGACAGGGCCTCAAATAGATGGGACCTTGAAGTAAAACAGTTTTTCTTTTGGGGATCTTCCACAAACTTAGAAAGAAATGTGAAGAATAGGTCAAATGATTTGCCTGCCTGTCCTCCCAGAGTGCATCTGACTGCTACCTTCCTGCTAGCCTCCTCCCCTGTATCCAGAAATAAACTTAGGAGTCTCTTGAATTCATTTGTGTACTTTGCCTCAATCACTTTTCTTGGTAACTCGTTCCATATGTATGCTACCCTGGGTGAGGAGGAGGAGTTCTGTCTGAGTCCTCTGTTTACTCTGAGTTTCCCAATTTTATGAACAATTTCCTAACAATAAGGTCAATTAGACCACAGAATCATGTTCTAAGGAGAGTGGCAGAGTCCCTGTCAGGGGTCCAGCCCTGCCTTGCCCAGACAAAGCGCAGGGGTGCACTGTACAAAAGGCATGGGTGTGGACAGCCGCAGCCGGCTGCATGATCTAATTCTGCAGATATTTTTCCATCACTGAGTCCTATGACGCCAATTGGATTCTCTGACAATAAAATGACTGTTTTGCCATCTTCAACAAAAGCAATATAAGCTGCTTCTTTTTCTGTTGTGAGAATCTCACAAAGGAACAAGTCACAACTGATTACTCAGACTTGTTATAACAATGATTGAGGGCCTTTCTTTCATTATTGGAGCAGTACCTGGCAAGTGCTTACTTTGTGCTTCAAACTGATGGATTTCAAGAAAAACCAACATGAAGAATAAACCAATACAATTTTAATGGATCAAATACCCGCTTACTAAAAACCACAATTCTCAGATCCATATTTTTATTAAAGCAGACTTTCATTTGGTGCTACAGATTTTACTAAACCCAGCATTTTTCTAAACCAAAGAAATCCTATGACCAGCAATAAATTTTCTTCAAGAGATCATTTTCCAATCAGTTCCATTATGGCAAACCTATACCATTCTACTTACCTCCAAAATATACAATTACCTATATTAGTGTATACCAATGAATTTTTAATTTTTTGCCTGTTAGTTTAAACCACATGAAATATTTCTGCAACCGGATATTTTTATTGAGACCAAAGCATACACATTTCAAACAATGCATTTCTATTCAGATTCTTCTGAAGCCTAATCAAAAAAGTTTGTATTATCTGTTATCAATATGTTATTATTCAAACCATTCTTTTACTTGATTCTACTCACTCCTAAATTCATTTGTACACATTTTTCAGCCAACTTTTATATTACCTTGCATATCTTTCCTATTGATATTTCAGGGCACAGTAAACAACATATTATTGATACTATCACTATTTTCTAGACTGTAAAATGTGTGGATCTCAGAATTTTGGAACTGAGCAAAGACAGGAGAATTTCAGCAAAGACTTAGGAGAATTTCCCTTTCGAGGACCATAAACTTAATGTTTTCTTTTAGTTATCTTTGATGTACCTCTTACAAGGCCAATTTCTCAATACCACATGGTGAGCTCTTTTGGATAAAAAGTGACTTAACTATAGTGAATGGAAATACTAACACACAAAGAGGCGAATTAGAGATAACCAGATTATCCTACGGACCAGCTTGACCTGACAAAGCTTTTAGAATCATCTCTCAGCTTTCCCCAAAACTGTAGCTCTTTAAAACTGGTCCTTGGAAGTAACCTACCCTAGCTGTATTTTTCTTCTACCTCCTGACCAACACAGAATGCTCATTTGCAAATTCCCTGGCCATGGATAAAGCCAAGTCTTTCCATGCTGGCTTCCCAGTTATGGCCATCATTACACAAAGACACATGCATATATGTACATGAACACACACAGAAGCATTCAAGGATTCCAAGTTGACAACCCCACTAGAAGGTTTCTCATCTTTACACCTCTTATTCTAACAGCATCCTTGAACTTGTTATTTTTGCCCCAACTGAGGACAATACCTAGAAGATTGCTTTGAGTTCCCAACTTCCCCTTCTTGGCTTGAAGCTGAAATGGAGGTCCTTGCATTCTTTATAATCTCCATCCCATTATTTCAGCTCCCCTGCTTCAGTTCCAATGGGAAGCAAGCCCAGCTGCTGGCCGCTTACTTTCCAACCAGACACAGACCCTTCCCAGAATGCACCTGCAACCTGGATTTCTCCTTTTCAGACTCTGGTTCTGTCCCAAGCCAGAAGTAGAAAAAACAAATATCTTGATCAAAGTTTTCTTTTGTTTTGTGGTCTTTGGGGTTCCCCCCATCTTCCCTTTTAAATAATTTTTACAGCTGCTTGTCAAGACTTGTAAGACCTAATTGCAGACATATACTGATTTTGTATGATTTCCTGATCTCTGATCTATGTCAACTAGAACTGCAGAGTCCTGAGGTTTCAATTGGCCCACCCAACCAGCCCAATTGCTAGATGGCCTGTTTAGGATCAGACCCTGCCTGGGCACCCTTTCCCAGGTGACAGCTCTTAACTGCCAGTACGTTCAGCATTCACACCACCACCTGGCTACATTCACCTCTGACTGGATGCCCCCTGCATAGCCCCACAGTATTTGAAATAATATTTTTCAGTTTGCCATTCTCAAAGATTACACTTTTATACATTAGATCTCTCCCTTGGGGACCAAAAATGTGGGGTTACTAGAAAAATCACCTCAAATTATGCCAATAAGAATTTTGGAGGGAAGAATGTTTTCATAACGTGGCATGTATGAGTTTCTGTGCCTAAGCTCAGATGTGCTAATATAACTTTCCTTTATTTCCTTTCAATCATACCATGGCTTTGGGAAGGGAAAGGGGTCAAATGTCTTTGGTCATCTTCCAACACAGAATGTGGCTAAAGCACTTCTCAGTCCTGTGCTCATGGTTCCTGGGATCATGGGCTCTGATTTCCCCATTCCTGGAACAATGGAATCTAGTGCCTCGGTAGATAGCTCATCTGCTTCCCTTACAAGTGTCCAAGGAGAACCATCTATTTAAGAGACTCACAGACCTTTTCTTTCTCCACAACCCTTGACTCAAAATCCCATTTTAGTGAGAGGGAAAACTCTTTCTCCAGACAACCCCACTCTCTTCAGCAGATTGAGGCTTTTGAAAACAAAAGTCAAGAGGCCCTTAGGCTGCCTCTACTATGTGCTCTGCTCTGCCTAACCTGAGCATACAGAAACGAGTGCCTCTATCAGTTTAGAAGGTGGAAAATAAAAAGGGAGGTAGAATCCTGAGTTTATGTCTTAAGTTATTATCCAACCTCTTTAACAATACTGAACTTAGCAATATCGTATTAAAGTATACATCTGACTTTTATAGTAATTCCAGATAATCCTGGAAAGACCCTCCCCTCCAAAACCATAAATAATCCTTAAAGTGCACAATTTGACTTCTTTACAGGAGTGTGACACAGAGCTAAATATACTTTGTGTCTGCTGCTTGTCTAGCTGGAAATAAGAAAAAGACATGCCACGGGTGCTTGGATGGCTCAGTTGGTTAAGTGTCCAACTTCAGCTCAGGTCATGAACTCACCGTTCCTGAGTTCAAGCCCCACATGGGGCTCTGTGCTAGCAGTGTGGAGCCTGTTGGGATCCTCGCTCTCTGCCTTTCTCCAACTAGCATTCTCTTTCTATCTCAAAATAAATAAAACTTAAAAAATTTTTAAGACATGTGGGCACACAAGTACTGATAAAATAGATTTCATTCTCTTTCAACTGGTATATTTTTCTGAAAGGATGACAAGATAAAAAGCTATGTGAAAGAATCCTCCATGCTCTTCCAAAGGAATTCAATTTTCAGGAAAATAAAAAAGATTGCTGAAAATGTATGAGTCAGTTGTAATGAGGAAATATCCATGGATCCCTAAAAGACATATATGAGCCACAAGGAGGCATGAGGCAGTGTATTTATATCTATTTTTTTAACTTTATAGAGATATAATGTATACGCAGTAAAATGCACACATCTGCAGTGCACAGCTTGATGAAGTTGCATACATGTCTGCACCCTGTAACCACACCCAGATAAACATCACCTGCCCCAAAGGTAGCCACCATTCAAATGTCTAGCAACATATATTCATTTTACCTGTCCTTAATTTCATACAAATGAAATCACACAAACGTACTCTCTATGTCTGTAAGTGGTGTTTTAAAATGCTTTACTTTCCATGTTTTTAAGTGTCCATCAACAGACGAATGGATCAAGAAGATGTGGTTTATCTATACCATGGAATACTACATGGCAATGAGAAACAATGAAATCTGGCCATGTGTAGCAACCTGGATGGACCTTGAGGGTGTTATGCTGAGCGAAATAAG
>NW_024082716.1:0-111172 GCF_003009895.1 Hyaena hyaena | reverse complement strand
GATCTTTTCTGTGTGATGTATGGGCGCGAGTGCAAGTACGGAGCTCCTTACTTCTCCGCCATCTTCCCAAAAAGGCTGTTGTATATTTTTATATAAAACAATCATTTTATCAAGATAAACCCATCAGAATTTTAAGAGAATTATTAGGTTTGCATATCAAACCCTAGTTATTCAAAGAAATATCTTCAGGAATTAGAGGTGAAGACACTCTATGGAGATCTAACCCTCTCTCAGCATCATTTGAACCAGAGGAGCTCCACTTTTATATTCTATCTATCAATCTATTGTTAGTTCTTCCAAAACTTTTCAGTTCTCTTTAAATTAACTTGGATTTTTGAAAAAATCTGTTCTAATTGGTGTACAGATGTATTGTTTATTTATTAGCACTGAACAACCGTTTATAAAACTCAAATGAAAATACAAAGGGTAAAAATAGCATAGAAAATCTTAACAAGGAAGATTATTAACAATCTTAACAAGGAAGATATTAGAATATCTTAACGAAGATATTCTACTGCATGTCAAGGTTTATTTTAAAGGTACAGTGATTGAGGCTCTTGGGTGGCTTAGTCGGTTAAGCATCCGACTTCAGTCCAGGTCATGATCTCGCGGTTCGTGGGTTTGAGCCCCGCATTGGGTTCTGTGCTGGCAGCTCAGAGCCTAGAGCCTGTTTCAGGTGCTGTGTCTCCTCTCTCTCTGCCAGTCCCCTGTTCATGCTCTGTCTCTTTCTGTCTCAAAAATAAATAAAAACTATAAAATGAAAAAGTATTTTAAAGGTACAATGATTAAGTAGAATTTGGATACAAAATCAAATACACAGGTAAATACAAAATGAAAAAAACCCACATATATTTATGATTAGTTGATTTATAGCAGAGTGGTACTTTAGAAGAATATGGTGCTTTCAATAAATGATGCTGAATCAATTGACTATCCATATGGAACATGGGAAATTTTATCACTTCCTTTATACAAGGCACAAAAAATTGTGTTCCAGGGACATTATGTTCATAAATGTGCAATACTTCTAGAAAATAATAGAATATCTTCTCAAATTTGAAGTAGGTAATGATTTCTTAAATAAGGCAGAATACAGTAAAGGAAATATTAATAAATCAGATTATGATTATGAACTCTGTTAACAGTGGGCTAGGGGACACTCCCATATGTTGGAAATTGATGAGTAAATTTTAAAACTTCTCTTAAAATCAATTTAAAAAGGACCTTGACAGAGTTATTTCATTTCTAGGAATCAATCATATGAAAGTCACTGAAGAATTTTTTTCAGTAAACATCCAATTTATGAAGACTTAATAAAATGTAGAATACAATGTAATGTGAATTGAAAAAAATATACCAAAATGTCTTTATACTAACAATCTATTTTTTAATGTTATCTATAAAGAAATCCTAAAATTTAACAATTCTGTAAGCATGGGGTTAAAGAATATATCTGTGTAGTTAATACACTTGAGAACAAAAGGAACAAATGGCTATTGAAATATTGATCATACCTCTATGAATTCACTGAATGAAATTATTTTCTTGGATTTATTTCAGTATCCTAGAATTTATAGAAAGAGGAGTTCTTTTAAGTTTGGGCTTCTAAATCTTTCATTTCTTGGGAGAATGAAGAGAGGGAGAATGGATGGAAGATAAAAAATTAGACAAAGGGCCTACTGATTAGAGATCTTCAAAAACAAAATGCGTATTCCTCAGAAGCAGTTAAGGTGAGATAAAGCCCAAACACTAAAAGTCCAATTTATTAAATGCAAGACATGAAAGTTTACCCTAAGAAAATGCGGAGCTTCTGTAATAAGTACTTTCTACACTTCTGGTCTACTTCGAGTACCTCTTTGCCTTTGCCTTATTTCTCTTTTTCCACCAGCATTTCACATTGCAAATTGTCAAACTGGGAAACCTCAGTGGGATTCCCTTAACCAGTTCTAGCTAATGGAAAAGACTCCAGAGTCCTTCCAAGGGATTCCTGGTCCTTAAATCCTCCCAATTACTGACCTATCTAAAGTGAAGACCATATATCAATTCCATGAAAGTTGCTTACAAATTGAGTGAAGCAACATACTTGAAGAATACAAAAATTTTGACAAAATCTCCAAAAACAGCCCAGGATCTTACATATGTAGTCTTCTCATTCAACCAACATCTTGTGACCTTTCACCCACTAAATTTTAAAAGAATAGCTTTTCTTGGTGGACATCCACACATCAATTTGAGGTCATAATTCAAGGAAAGTTACTAGGAAAAAGATCCTATAGGAATCAATTTATATATAGAATAGCGAGTGGAGATAGTGATTCTTTTATGAAAAGCTCAAAATCTCTGCCTTTGTCTACTATCTTGAAAACCATAGAGCCAATCTGGTTTGAATTCCCATTGTGATTTAATCTCAGTGAATCGAAATCTTATGAACCAAATGTAGAAATTGTTAGAAGGGGACCTCAGATGAATGAATATGTCCCTGAATCAGGTCGCCTAATTGTCTGGTTCTTCTGTCAGGAGAAGAGATTTGGGATGAAAGGATTTTTCCCTGGAGACAAAGAAGACAACACAAGGATCACATCCCCCCCCCCCCACTCCTCCCACTGGGCATGCACAATGTTCTCTGTCCTATGCTCAATATTCCCATCTCTTATGCACACATATCAGTCAAATCCAATTTTAAATCTTATGTATCAGAATAAATAAGGACAAGACTGTGTGAAACAGGGGAGTAGGCCAGAAAAATCCCACAAATTATTTGTAAATTTAGGGGAAACAGGAACCCAGTTACACAAGAGGAAGAAATGGACATAGTTACATGGCGTAGCATCTACAGACATATACTCCAAGTGGAGTTCCTGAGACTAAAGCCCATAAGATACTATATATAATACTTAGCATCTAATTTGCGTGTATTCAGAAAAATGGCTTTATCTTGGCTTTATAGCTATTAAATAAAAATGCACACTGAACTGGAAGCTGAACACGTCTTTCTTGGAATAATGGACATTAGGTGTAAAATTAGAAAATTTATCTAACATATTTTATGTTAACTGAGACACTAAAATGAGAGAGTGAGTCTCAATGATTTTAGAAAGTTTTTCTGGATTTTACATTCTGAGTCGTTCGCTTTTCTCTGATCTCTACATTTGAAATCATTTTCTTGTAATCAACCTGGATTAAAGAAAACATGCATATTTTATTGGGGAATCGTAGTGTCTATTAAATGTGTAAAAAAATAAAAATAAAACATAGTCTTTCGAAAGACTCTTCTCTCGCAGGTATGGTGCCATGGGATTCTTTCCTGGCTCCACCAATCAGGACGTGTCTTGAAGAAATAGTTGTCTCTTTCAAGTAAGTAGTTCAAAAAACAAAAAACAAAACAAAACAAAACAAAAAAGTGGAGCAGTAGCTCCCAGAGAAGAGCACAACAGACATCATTCAAATTGATGCTAATTCCTTTAGAATGATCCATTGAAGTGCTAATGATGCAGGCACTGCCTCTGACCCAAATGTTCTGAACTTTGCTTCCTCCCTCAGTACCATACTGTCTCCACAGTGCAAAATGAAAGTTACAGCTGTGGACATTCTGCTCAACGGTAGGCATTTTTCACAAGACAACATACTACAGAAAATTATAGCAAAAGGGGAAAAAACTTTCTACGATGCACGGTGCTCTTTTACTTATTTTAATGACAAAGATCAGTGACCCATCTCCCAGGAAAGCCTCAGAAAGGCACAACTATCACTTCTTGGATGTCATTTTATCCCAAGCATGAAAACTTCATACTGATGCAAGATTTCTGCTGTCTTCAAGGTTGGTTTTTGAATGGAGAAAAGTCTTTTCAGAAATTTAAGCAATTAGCATTCAGTTTATGAAAGCTTCAGTCTCAAAACTTGACCTCTACCTTAAGCTTTTAAATTCAGTTTGCAAATCTTATTAGACTATGCGTGAGTCCAGGAAATTTTAACAAACTTTGAGTAATTTTGTTCTTCTCTACAGATTCAAAAACTTTCAAGAAAAATTTACATATTTAATATATTTGTTTTATTCTTTAGAATTCAATATTCAGATACAACCTTTTGAGCACTTAACTGATTCTTATGAATATAAATAAATGAAATTTACTCACACAGTGAACCTCAGTGCCACACATATATTTAGTAAGTTTTAAAGATAAAATATAATGTTAAGTCAATTGCTTATGTGTATTAAATTTGAGTAATAAGGTAGTTATTCTAAAAGGCCAAATTCTTGTAAACATACAAGAGTATGTCATTGTGAATTGGAAATGGGGTTTGGAGCACAGAGTCAAGAAATAATTCTTGAGACATCTTTGGTGCAAAAAGGTGGCTTTGTGAAAGCATGGGAATGGGACCCGTGGTCAGAAACAGCTGCACTGGGGCTTTAAGGGGTGATGATTATACTTTCAAGTTAGGAGGGGGTTAGGGACACTACAAGCCTCCAAGGAATTTTGGAAACAAAGTTTCCAAGACCCTGAGGGGGATAGCTAGTGTTCAGCTAGCTAGCTAGCTAGTGTCATTTATTACTGCTTAGTAAACCCTCAGTTTTGAAACCCTTCAGATGTATAGGAGTGGCCTATTTGCTTGGAAGATAGTTGCTAACATACATCTTAGGGGGTAGAGACAAAGAAAGTTTCCAAAGAAATTTCTACATATTTAAAGTAGACTCACAGGATCCTAGGGGTTCCAGATAATGTTAAGCTAAGATTGTCTTTTGCCCTTAGCAAAGTGTCAGCATCGAGGCAGCTGAGCTCCCAAAAAAAGGTCACTCTGCCTGTTTCAAGAGTGTCCATGGGCTCTAAAATGTAAGAACATTTAATTTTTTCTTTTGCCTTTGTTTCCCACATTACCTATCATGTACATGCTGGCCTCTCTGTTTATTTTTTATATTTACTAATTTCTCTAAAATCATTTTGATTTTAAAAAGAAGTGTGATTTCTCCATCTTTGATATGACATTTTCTGTAGTTCTTGCTCTGTTAATCATCATAATTTAATCTACATTTTTGAACTGATTTTTCTCCCTCACCTCTATTTTTTGACCTGAGTCTGCCCCCTTTTCATATGTTCCTTAGATCCAATAATCTCATGTTTGCTTTTAACAATTTTAATGTTAACTTTTTTATTTTTCGTATTCTTTTAAAATCACTTAAAAACAGTTTACAGTTCTTTAAAAATTCTTTGTAAGGTTTATTTATTTTTGAGAGAGATGGAGTATGAGTGGGCAAGGGGTAGAGAGAGAGGGAGACACAGAATCCAAAGCAGGCTTCAGGGTCAATGCTGTCAGCACAAAACCTGATGTAGAGCTTGAGCCCAAGAACCGTGAGATCATGACCTGAGCCAAAGTTGGACATCAACCAATTGAGCCACCCAGGCACCCCACTAGTTTAAAGCTTGTATCTGTTTTGTTGTATGAAAGCAATTATTCTGCTTATTATTCTTTTTGTAGTGATATAAGATTTGACTTTAAACTTTTCCTCCTGCTTATATTTATGTGAGATCTATTTTCCTATATTGTTAGGAGGTGCTTCCTGTATAAGGGTAAGAATTTTGAGCCAGGATGTTTTACAAGCTACATAGCTCTGTTTTTTAAAACATCCAGACTTCTTCTTCTTTATGAAGTATGCCTCCTACTTTTCCTCTTTCAACTTTTGTCCAGACCTCCTCGCTCTTTCTCCTCACTCTCTCATTTTTTCTTTCCTTCCCTCCCCCCTGCTTTTTTTTTGTTGTTGTTCCTAGATTTACTATTCAATTTAGATTAGATCACGGGTTTCTATGTGATCTATAAAGGAATTTATTATGGAAGGAAATTTTAGGTGGTAAATTTCCAGAGTTTATAGGGTTTAAACCATCTCTAAACTGACTGAATTTCCACTGATCTTGCTCTCAGTAATAAACTGGAAACTGTAAAGCCTATACCCAGTTCTGACTGCTATTCTCAAACTAACTCATTAACATTTCTGTAAGTATTAAAGAGCCCTTAATATGGGTAGTACCTGTTGGCTTTTTTTCTGAATTATTCATTTCTCAAGGAAATAAGAAATTCTTTGTCTTACTATTATTTTTTGGTACATTTGCTTTTGTTCACCAAATCTTCATGCTTATGATAATTTGACCCATTCTATTTCTATTTTCTAATTTATAGAATATAATTTTTACTAGCTTTGTTGACATTTTCTCTAGTTTTTTCTCCCTCTTTTTATTGCAAGAGATTCAAGGAATTAGATTATCAAGCAAAAGAAAACAAAACCAAATACACCATTCCAGAAATCTTGCTTTCTTGTTCTTCTGTTATGTAAATGTTCCTCATCTACCCATTTATAGTTTAGTATTTGTGGTACATTCTGTATAATTTATTTATTTTATCTTGAGAGGTGCCAACTTTATTACCAAAAATCATTTTTTCTTTTTAAAATATGAAATTTTATTTCTTTTTAAAATTATAAAGTAAATTTGTACCCATTTTTTTTTTATGTGTGTCATCCTTTCATTCCTTTTTCCTCATTTTTTTTTTTTTTTGGCCTAGTGTAACTCTGCTCTTTCATTATCCATGAGTAAGATTGATTTAGGATTTGATATGTGAGTGATAAAATTAAAGTGATATAAATGATTTTATGTTATTAAAATTATCTATAGGATGGAGTGAGCTGAAATAGTGTAAAGTGATTTACATAACTGAACATTAACTATTACAAGATATATTTTGTTTGTTTTTTTCATGTGTCATTACTTTTCCATAAATCACTTGAAATAATGTATTGTAAGCTTCTTACGTTATAGTAACAAGATTTCAATTTTTTATTTGTTGTCTTAGGAGCATTTTTCATTTAATAAATACTTATTTAGTACCTACCATGTATTGTTAAGGAAACAATGTAAATATGAGATGTGAGATGTCTGTTCTACATTGCTAGTAATTATATGAACTACTTGAATGTAGTATAGATGGGATCAGAAAATTGACTAATTCTAATTAGAGCCAGAACATTTCTTTGAATGTGATTCCTTGAATAAAAATCTGGTTTAGAAATGAGTGTTGAGGGGCTCCTGGGTGGCTTAGTCGGTTGAGCGTCCGACTTTCGCTTAGGTCATGGTCTCGCGGTTCGTGGGTTCGAGCCCCGCGTCGGGCTCTGTGCTGACTGCCAGCTCAGAGCCTGGAGTCTGTTTCAGTCTGTGACTCCCTCTCTCTCTGACCCTCCCCTGTTCACGCTGTCTCTCTCTCTCTCTCTCCTAGAAATAAATAAAAATATTTAAAAAAAAAAGAAATGAGTGTTGATATTTATATTTTTTAATGTAAATGATATATAAATAGATGATGACAGATAGATTGATAGACAGATAGGTGATAGATAGAATGTTGCCATTTCTATTTTGAACCTATAGATCAGGGACAAAGTAATTGGTTACATTTCTCTTTGGCATACACAGGTTTACTTTGCTACCCAGGCTATTTCATCAGATAACAGATAGCTTTCTCTTAAGTTGTTTTCATTCCTTCATAAAACAAATTCTCTTTGTGACATTTAAATTCACATTTTGAATTTCCATGATACCTCTCTCTTCTCTTCAGTAAACTTTTTAATCCAATTCTAAATGACAATTTTTTTTTTCCTCAAAAGAACATGGATAAAATCCCTCCTCTTGAAAATGGGACTTAATACAGCTCATACGGCTTGGCATGATGGTTTTATTTATGTAAAAAATAATTACTAGTCTTAGATTTGGTCACCTTTTTTTTTTCCTCAGTGTGTGATATATTAAAAAGAACTATTTATTTTTATTTACATGTTTTAAATATTTCTGGAGTAACTGCATGAACTGAATATTGCTTTTAAATGTTTTTGCATTAAAACTTCAGAGTTCCACATTTAGTTTTACACATTAATAACCATGGTTATAGGTACTGAGAAATGCCATAGAAGTATTTGGATAGCCGAAAGGGAATCTAGTGGTTACTTTTATGTATAATGTCTTTTGAAAGATGCTACAAAGACATATGTATATAAATATGCTTCAAATAAAAATAAATATTTAGTCTTCTGACAACGAAAAAGGATGAGATCACTCATCCATAGTAATCTATGAAAATTAAACATTTGCAAAGAATTAAATTGCTTTGATATTTATCATCATTATATGGCTACTTAGCATAAATAGAACAAAATATTGTCACGTTTTGACATCCATAGGTATAACTATATTTTTGCCAAATAAATAATTTTCATGAACAAAAATAATCTCTTTCTTTTTGAGACACACCTCATGAAATTTATAGGCAAGTTGTTTGTACATTTTGTCTTGAATCGATTTCATATTTCTGAGTTCACAAGTGGGGATTTAGTGTAGCAAGAAGCAGAAATGAAAAGGATATGTGGACGCCAAGCCATTCGTAACTTTTCAAATACTTACGAAAAGTGTCTATTAGAAAGTAGTTTCACTCTTCTATAGTAGTTTATCATTTCTACCTGACAAATTTATCACCAAAAAGACTTAGTAGGTGTGAATTCAAAAACTATCTGCTAATCATAATTTATAGCATTTCAGAAAGGTGTTAGATGTCTCTTGAATTTTTTTTTCTGAATTGTTCCAGTCTTTAAACTGTTACTAATATTACTAATACTACTTGTAGGTAAATGTTCTTGAATGAATTCAAACCAGTTACAGACAGTGTACAATACAGAGTCGAAAATAGAGTCAAAGCCTGAATATCTCTGTTTAACTATGAGCTCTCTGCATACAGGCATTTGTTTGCATACACTTTAAATGGATAATGGGTAAAAGGAGATGGTCCACAATAATTTATGAAAAGAGCCAATAGGATTGGTGAAGTATAGTCATATACATACATATATATTTTTTAAAGTTGGTTTTTGCCTTATGGTGGTTTCTTTTTTCCAATCAATTTATGTTTAAGTTTTTTACGTATTTCAATAACATTAAAAATGTCTTGCTATTTTTCCATATAAGCCTTTAAAACCATAAATTTCTAAGTACAGATTTATTTTTCTCCCACAAATTTTGTCACATGTTTCATTTTCATTAGATACAGAATATTTTAAAATTCATCTTTTTTTCCTTATGGAAGAGTTTATTTATATTATTTAATTTTTAAATATTTGAAGTTTTTATACTACCCTTCTGTAATTTATGTCTAATTAATTTTTTGTTTAATGTTTTATTTATTTCTTTTTTTTAAATGTTTTATTTATTTCTGAGAGAGAGAGACACAGCATGAGGAGGGGAGGGTCAGAGAGGGAGATACAGAATGAAAAGCAGGCTCCAGGCTCTGAGCTAGCTGTCAGCACAGAGCCTGATGCGGAGTCTGAACCCACTAACCATGAGATCATGACCTAAGCTGAAATCGGATGCTTAACTGACTGAGCCACCCAGGCACCTCATATTGATGTCTAATTAAATTTAACTATGATCAGAGAATATATTGTATATAAATGTGTCTATGTAACTTGGTAACATTTATTTCATGTTCAGGGTGTGGTCATCATAATCAATGTCCCTATGAACTTGAATAGAATATAAATTCTTTTGTTGTTGGCTATAGGGTTTTACAAATGTAAATTTGTTTGGTAGTTTTCAAATGTTCTATAATTCTGGTGTTTTTTTAAGTCTAATTCTCACACCAATTACTGAAAGAAAGATACTGAAAATTTCAACTGCTTGCAGACTTGATGTTTCATTTCAGTTTATTTTCTTCTTGAATTCTGAAGCTTTACATCAGTATCCTTCTATTTCCTCCATCATCTCTTGAGTTACTGATCTATTTTCTTAATGTATATATTTAAATTTTTTTTTAATGTTTTTATTTATTTCTAGGAGAGAGAGAGAGACAGCGTGAGCAGGGGAGGGTCAGAGAGAGAGGGAGTCATAGACTGAGACAGGCTCCAGGCTCTGAGCTGGCAGTCAGCACAGAGCCCGACGCGGGGCTCGAATCCACGAACCGCGAGATCGTGACCTAAGCGAAAGTCGGACGCTTAACCGACTAAGCCACCCAGGCGCCCCATCTTAATGTATATATTTAAAGTTCACAAAGTCTTGATAATATTTTGCTTAAAATGAACAACTATATTTTAAAGAATTCTTTACATAATAAAATTATATTTACTAGCATAGTTGTATCTGCCTATTCCATTATCTCTCATTTCTAGGTTTGATTCTATCCAGAGATTTTTTTTACTTGTTATGGGTCATACTGTTCTGCTTCTTCATTTCTTGCTGTTGTTTTTTTATTAATACAAAATGTAATTTTCTGTTGCTGAGTGATAAACTTTGTTGTTTTTTTTTCAAAGACTGTTAAATAATTTTTCCAGGTTTTCTATAGCCTACAATGTCATGTATGTAGCAAATTATCTACTCTCTGTCTAAATGGATTTTGAGCAATTGCCACCCCTTATTCAACTCTGGGAATTGTCTTATAGATCTCTAATATTTTCCTTGGAAATTCTTGACCAGGTACATATATATTCTGTCTATGCATATGCAGATCAGTATATAAAGACTCAAGAGGTGACCATATGAAAATTTCTGGAACATTTTCTCCACATAGCTCCCTCCTCTCTGGAATGGTAACTTCAGGCTTCCTGATCTCAAGTCTCTGTCTCCTCAGCTCAGCATACCATGTTCTCTCTCTCCTCAACACAAGGAACATGCCAAATCCTTCTGTATCTCCTCAACTCAGGAAGCATGCTATGTTCTTTATTCTATCACATGCTAAGAACTGCTTTCACACAGTAGTCTGGGCAATGGTAGAGATCACCTCCTTATCTTAAAGGTACTGTTCTTTACTGGTCAGTGCCTGATATTTGCAAATCGTTTTTTTTCATATTTTGCTCATTTATTTTAACTGTTTATGTCAGAAAAGTAATTCCACACCCTGATACTCCCTCAACACCACAAGTGAAAGTGTTATACCTCACTTTATAGTAGTTTTTACTTTTACACAATAAATTTTTTAAGGCTCAAACATGACAATGCCCTATCTAAAAAACCTAAATGGTTATGTAATACCTATACAAAGACTCAAAATTAGCTGAGTTTAAAATGCCATTCAAGTGCTCGCTTTGGCAGCACATATACTAAAATGCCATTCAAGATCTGATACACATTTGCCACTAGAGGCTTTCAGCTTACTATGTCTTAAATAAAAAATAATGCCTTAAAAGAAGAACATGGGGTTTCCTAAACACAGTTTGGGATTTCCCCCAATTTTCACTCCATTTAATTTTATAGAATTCATCATTTTCTCAAAAATCCTGGTAGGTTTTCCTTCTCCTTACATCTATACTCATTTACCAGACACAAATTTAATATATACAAAAAGTATTCAGTGTCTACGATATTGAACTTTCCTTAACAATTAAATGTATTGAGAAGTAGTTTTGTCATTTATCTCTCTATTACCAACTTCTTTATATGGTATTATGTATATAATCACCTTATTCCTTCCTTTTAACTCTGTAAAGGTTTGCAGTCAGAAAATAGAAACATAAAGAGAGGTTGATATAAATCTTAGAAACTAACAATTTTTAGTGTTGAAACTGATGAATCCTTATAGGATTTCTAATTATCTATTATATAAAACACTACTCCATAACTTGGTAGGTTAAATGGGAACAATTTTTTTATTTCTCATGATTCCATGGGCTGCAGTCAACTAAAGGGCTGACTAGTCTGGAACACACAAAATGGCTCATTCAGGGGCAGTTGGGTGGCTCAGTCCATTAAGCATCCGACTTTGGCTCAGGTCATGATCTTGCAGTTGGTGAGTTCGAGCCCTTCAGATTCTCTCTCCCTCTGTCTCTCTGTCACTCTCTCTCTCTCTGCCTCTTTTCTGCTCACACTCTATCTCTGTCTTCCTCTCAAAAATAAATAAACATTTTTTAAAAAGTCACTCATGCACATGTTGGTGCAATCAGCTGGGGGGTCAAATGGGACTGTGAGATATAATACCTCTGTTCTTAACCAGTTAGTCTCTCTGTGGCTAGGGCTTCTCACAGAGTGGTGGCTCAGTTCTAAAAGGCACGAGGTGAAAACTGGCAGTCCTTTTAAGTGTGGATATGTAAGTCCCCTAATATTATTTGTGACATAGTCCATGGTCAAGGTCAGTTGAAAGTCCTGCCCAGATTCAGGGGAGAGGAAATAACGTCCACGTATTGAGAGGAGAAATGGTCCACATGCGTACAGAAGGAAGGAATTGTGGGGGGATACTGCCTGAGACCAGTCTCTCCAGGCAAGAAGATCCTGAATTCTCAATGTCTCCTTACATCCTTCTTTCAATGTAGTTTTCTTTTTTTGGCAATGGAGTTGGAATGCATGAAGACCCATGACTAGCAATGTTGATGGTTTGTAGGAGTTTTTATTCCTATTGTGTTGTGGCAGCCACATCATCTTATCTATCTGAAGCATTTATATTTCTTTCCTGGGAACAAAATCTGGTTAAGCTTTATATTCTCAGATGTTATTGCAGATCTCTATCTGTGAAATGATTTTTTTTCTTCCCCATTCATTCCTGTTAACCATCCTTGGCTCTAAACTTACAGCTTTTAAGAATGTTATTTTCCATTCTTTATCACAGGAAGAACTTTACCAAAAGATATCAAAATGAACTGACACTAAAATCAACAATTTCAAGAATATATTTGGCATATCATAGCAAAACTAAAAATACTATTTTGAAAAGTATAAAATATATAATATAAATATAAATATTATATATGATATGTATTTGCTTCAAAAAATCAACAAAGTTGGAAATATTAAGTAACTGTAAACATATTTCACTCTACTAATTTGAAAAAAATGGGGTAATATATTGCAAAACAAATTACTATTCACAACTATAAAAATAGATCTCAGACATCAAACAATTCCTGTCTTAGGCATAGGATAATATTTAAATATAGTGGAGAAAATTAATTATTTCACTCATATTGTCAAGGATAATACCAAAGATATGCTTTTTTTAACTCTCAAAACAATCATCTCATAGATGCATATGGTTACAGACATGTGCCATCTTAGACTTTGGAGTGTAATCATATCATCAAAATAAATTTTCATTTAGATAGTTGAGATCATTATACTTTTTATATCTAACCATTCTGTCATATGAATTATTTAGGACTGTGCTTTCCTAAATTGATGGTTTTATCTTGAACTCTTAGAATAATGCAAATCAAGCTTTTTAGGTACAGACACAAATTTATATCAGGTAGCATGTCTTCTAGCCAGGTACACAAAAGTTAACTAAATATGGCCTTAAAATTATATAAGTTTATTATCTCACATAAGTGAAAATTGAATTAGAAAGGCTAGTAGGCTTCTAAAGCTGTGTCAATGGCATCTTAGGTACATAGGTTCTTTCCATGTTTCCATTGTGCCATCCATAGTATACTTTGTTTTCTTCCTTAATTTAGTTCCCATTATAGACAACACTCCCTTTTATAATTCCTGACATCCCATCAAGATGTGTGACACAAAACTGAAAAAAATGGGATATCTCTCTTTGAAATGATTCTTTTTAAAAGCAAATCATTCTCTTCAGCTATCTTATAGAAGACTTTTCCTCATTGAGCCAAACTGAGTGAAATTATGATTTCAAGATGAATTGCTGATAACAGAAATGGTTGTCTTTAACTTAGGCTGTTCAAATTTATTCCACATCTGTAGGCAGTTACTGTTATATAGTATGCAAATCTTATCTGTGTGAATGTTAATGTGTGGGGTTTTTTTAAATTTACATCTAGGGGTTTTTCAGATACTATAATCTGAAATAATTATTCAATGAGATTCATATTCCATAATTCAGCTGCATTTGTCACTAAGTAGCCCCAAAGATGTTGCTAATTAATGGAATAAAAATTCAAAATAAATTTTTATGCAATAAATTGATAGCTTATAATGAGAAAAATCAATATTATCAGTGGAATTTAATTGGTTAAATTAATGAATTATTTAAAATGTATGGATCAGCTATAATTTTATAGAAACACTTGCTTCCTTTGCATGGATGGTGTATAAGAATTTTTAGTAAGAGATACCTGGGTGGCTCAGTCAGTTAAGTGTCTGACTCTTCATTTCAGCTCAGGTCATGAATTTGGGGTTTGTGAGTTCGAGCCCCATGACGGGCTCTATGCTGACAGTGCAGAGCTGGCTTGGGATTCTTTTTCTCCCATCTCTCTCTGTCCCTTCCCCACTCACACACACACACACACACACTCTCTCTCTCTCTCTCTCTCTCTCTCTCTCGCAAAATAAATAAATCAATAAAACATAAAAAATGAGAATTTATAATAGGCCCTTTACTTTTTTTTTTTCATAAATTTATTTCTAGGAGAGAGAGAGAGACAGCGCGAGCAGGGGAGGGTCAGAGAGAGAGGGAGTCACAGACTCTGAAACAGGCTCCAGGCTCTGAGCTGGCAGTCAGCACAGAGCCCGACGCGGGGCCCGAACCCACGAACCGCGAGATCATGACCTAAACGAAAGTCGGATGCTTAACCGACTAAGCCACCCAGGCGCCCCATAAGCCCTTTACCTTTAACCCTTCGGAATGCTATCCAAGGTTTCTCTGGAAATATTCCTGTATTCAGACACAGGATGTAGATGACAGTGGTTATCTGATGCCTTTTTGAGATTGACTGAAATCACCCTCTAGAGTAGTGTCATGTTGCCTTGAGATAATCTTTCATTATAAAAGATGAGTTTAAAGAGTAATGTGCTTTGGCTAGTGTCTACCCATTTGGAAGTACCAAGGGTTATCATCTTTTCCCAGTGCCACATCAGACATATAATATTGATTACAGAAAATTGACTAGGATAAGAATATTTGCATAATGGAAGTCAACAAATGCTAGATATCTTTTTTTTGTTTTAATAACTATTCATTTACTTAGTTGGCTTATCAGTATGCTACTGGTTTAAAGCAACTAATTTCAGGAGGCAGGCCTGCATTAAGTTACACAAAATGTTAAGTAATCTGTGTACTGACACGCCCAATTATTAATATATCTTCTATGAGAAGTGAGATAAATTAGTATGAGATGGGGGCGCCTGGGTGGCTTAGTCGGTTAAGCATCCGACTTTCGCTTAGGTCATGATCTCGCAGTTCGTGGGTTCGAGCCCCACATCGGGCTCTGTGCTGACTGCCAGCTCAGAGCCTGGAGCCTGTTTCAGAGTCTGTGACTCCCTCTCTCTCTGACCCTCCCCTGCTCACGCTGTCCCTCTCTCTCTCTCTCTCCTAGAAATAAATAAAAAAATTAAAAAAAAAATAGTGTGAGATGGGCTTTGACATCTTCAAGGTTGTACAATAAGAAATATAGTCCTTAACATCCTGTAATTACTTGCTTGTCTTTGTGCAAAAGCAGAGCAAAACAAAACACATACATAAAGTAAAAAAAAAAAATACTAGTAATTATGAACAGTAAAATTGTCTTGAAAATTCATAAACTATCTAGAGATCCATACTTAAATTATTTTGAATTCTACTGATAAGAAAAAAATAACATGATTTGGGTAGGCAATCAAAAGTTTTTGCTAAAATATCAATCATTCTTATTCTCTCTCTCTCTGCTTGTATTCTTAATAGCCAGCTATTTTTGAATAATGAATATACTCATGGTTATTTATTATCATAGTCAGTATATAGGTTGGATAGGGGATTGGCTAAGCCATGCTAGGATTTGCTAAGTTGTTTTGCTCAAGGTGAAGCTCCATCTGGTATCATCAGCTCCTTATCCTTGGTTGAGCTTAGGTACGTGTCATGTGTGCTCATTCTCTGTCCCAGTTTGAAGTCATAGCAGCTAAACCAGTAATGTCATTTTTACGTTATGACAGATTTGTAAGAGGTCAAACCCTAGCAAGTTAGAATATGACCATTAACCCAGGCAAGTTATATAGCCAAATCCAAAGTCAAGGAGTAGGATGTATACTCCTGCCATAAGGTCAAAATATCACATGACCAAGCCCAATATTTAAAAAGAAAATGATCAGGGAAACTATACCCAAAAATTCATAGAAATAAACCTACAGAAATTTCTCATCTATGCTTGGGATTTGTAGCAAGAGAAAATTTACTAATAAACAATCTTAATGAGCTGGAAGTTTCATGGCCTGAGAGAATATTCTACAAATGTACCCCAAACACCAAAATTAAGTAATTAACTTCAAGCATATATTAGGAACACTCATAGAAGATCGATGGTTTTGCCTCAGCTTGAATGAACAAGATTCTTTTCTGAGCCAGAAGCAATGTATTCTATTCCTTATGGCACATTGAACAGCATGAGCTTTATCTTTCCTTTTGTTCCCCTTCTCTCCACTCCTTTAGAGGGATGAGATGAGTAGACATAAAGTTTGCCCAGGCAGAGGAATATTTAACATGTCTTAGAAATCTTGAGCATGGAAAGCCCCTAAGTTTATAAGGAAACTGATTTAAAAGAAATAAGAACTTCTGCACACTGTTGGTAGGAATGTACATTGGTATAGCCACTGTGGAAAAGAGTATGGAGGATCCTCAAAATTTTAAAAAATAGAAATAGCATATGATCCAATAATTCCACTACTGGGTACTTACCCAAATAAAATGAAAATACTAATGCAACTAATTCAAAAAAATTTTTATGCACCCCTATGTCTACTGCAGAATTATTGACAATAGCCAAGATACGGAAGCAACCTAGGTGTTCACTGATAGATGAACTAATAAGGAATGTGTGTGTGTGTGTGTGTGTGTGTGTGATATGATTTCACTCATATGTGGAATCTAAGGAAAACAAATGAGCAAACAAAAAGCAGAATCAGACCTACAAAGACACAGAACAGCCTGGAGGATGCCAGAGCAGAGGAAGGATTGGGGATGGGCAAAATGGATGAAGGGGAGTGGGAGGTACAGAGTTCCAGTTATGGAGCCAAATATATACACCTGTTAAATTACTATGTTATACACCTGAAACTAATGTAACATTATGCATCAACTATACTCAACAAACAAACAAACCAAACCATAGAGGCATACTTTGCTTTATTGAACTTCACTCAACTCAAGCATCACAGATACATGATTTTTATAGTTCGAAACTTCGTGGCAACGTTGCATCAAGCAAGTATATCAAAGCCACTTTTACCAATAACATTTGCTCATTTTGTGTCTTGTGTCATATTTTGGTAATTCTCCCTACATTTCAAATATTTTTATTTTATGATGTTTGTAATGGTGATCTTTGATCAGTGATTTCTTTTTTACGTTACTATTGTAATTATTTTGGAGTGTCATGAACCTTGCCCAAGTAAAATGACAAACTTAATTGAGAGATGTGTGTGCTCTTCTTGCTCCTCTGATAGGCCATTCCCATCTCTTTCTCTCTTCTCAGGCCTCCCTAGATCTTCAGACACAAAAACTAAATTATTTTTGAAATTAAACCAATTAATAACCCTATAAGGGCTCTATGGGTTCAAGTGAAAGGAAGAGTCATAGTCTTTCACTTTAAATCAAACGATAGAAAAAATAATAAGCTTAGTGAGGAAGTCATGTCAAAGGCTGAGAATGGCTGAAAGCTAGGCCTCTTGCACCAAACACTTAAGTTAAGAATAAAAAAGAATAGTTCTGGAAGGAAATTAAAAGTACTATTCTAGTGAATACACAAATGATAATAAAGAGAAAAAGACTTGATGTTTATATGGAGAAAGTTTTAGTAATCTGAATAGCAGATCAAATGAGCCACAACATTCTCTTAAGATTTAATACCTACCTCTCTCAAACTCTTCCAAAAATTTGAAAAGGAGAGAAAGCTTACAAACTCATTTTATGAGGCAAACATTACTCTGACTCTAATATCAAGATCAGAAAAGAACACTTCAACAATAGAAAACTACAGGCCATTATCCCTAATAAACCTACATACATGTAAAATTCCTCCATAAAATATTAACAACCAGTATTCAACAATACTTTAAAAGGATCATATACCATGATGAAATGAATTTATATTAGAGCTGCAAGGATAGTTCTATATCTTCATATCAATGAGTGTGATATGTCAAGTTAACAAAAGATAAAAATCATGATCATCTTAATATATGCAGGAAAAAAGTGTTTGGCTAAATTTAACATGCATTTATGATAAAACTCTCAACAAAGTTGATATAAAAGGAATGTCAAGCCAAATATGACAAGCCCACAGTTAATATTAAACCCAGTGGTAGAAAGCTGAAATCTTTTCCTCTAAGATCAGGAACAAACCAAAGATGCCCACTTCCACCAATTTTGTCCAATATAGTATTGGAAATCCTAGCCAGAACAATTAAGCAAGAAAAACAAAAGGAAACGAAGAAGTAAAAGTGTCACTATTTGCAGATGACATGGTACAATATACAGAAAATTGTGCAGACTCCACCAAAACAAAACAAAACAAAACAAAACAAAACAAAACAAAACGTTAGTATGAACGAATCCAGTTAAGTTGCAAGATACAAAATCAATACACTGTACCTGGGTAGAAGACATGCTACCTGATATAAATTTGTGTCTGTTGCATTTCTATAAACTAATAAGCAACTATCAAGAGAAAAAATTAGGGATACAATCTGTTTGCAATTGTATCAGAATGAATAAAGAACATCAGAATAAATTCAACCAAGGAGGTGAAAGACCTATGTTTTGAAATACACAAGGCACCAGGGAAATAAATTGATAAAAAGACATAAATAGAGATATTTCATACTCATGGACTGGAAGAATGAATTTTGTTAAAATGTCTATACAATCCAAAGTGATCTACAGATTCATTGAAATTCTTAGCAAAATTCTAGTGGCGTTTATCATAGATCTAGAACAAATAATGCTAAAATTTGTATGTAACTACCAAAGACACCAAAGAACCAAGACAATCTTGAGAAATAAGAACAAAGCTGCAGGTATCACATGTTTTGGTTTCAAATTATACTACAAAACAATCTTAATAAAGAGAGTATAATATTAGCACAAAGATAGGCACATAGATCAAAGAACAGAATAGAGAGGCCAGAAATAAATCCATGCATATATGGTCAGTTAATTTATGACAAAGGAGTCAAACCAGAAAAGACAATCTCTTCAATAGGTGGTGCTGGAAAACTTTTATTAAAAAAAAATGAAATTGGACCACTACTTTATACCATACACAAAAATTAACTCACAGTGGAGTAAAGACTTGAATGTAATACCTGAAATCATAAAACTCCTAGAAGAAAACAGAGCATTAAGCTTCCTGATAATGGTCATAATGATGATTTTTTTACTTTTTTCTTTTTTTTTGTATTTGTTTCCAAAAGCAAAACAACAAAAATAAATAAAAAATAAAAAAGCAAGTGGGACCACAACAAACTAAAATGCTGCTCCATAGCAAATAAAACTATCAACAAAATAAATGAGAAGGCAACCTACTGAGTAGCAGAAAATATTTGCAAACCATGTATCTTATAAGGATTAATATCTAAAGTATAGAAAGAACTCCTACAATTCAACAGCAAAAAGATCAACCAACAAACAAAACTGACTAAAAGTTTGGCAGAAGAAATAAATGGGCAGAAGATCTAAATAGACAGTTTTCCAAAGAAGTCATGCAGATGGCCAACAGGTCCATGGAGGGGGGCTCCACATTAACAATCATCAGGAAAATGCAAATCAAAACCACAATGTAGTATCATCTCACACCTGTTAGAACAGTTACTATAAAAAAAAAAAGTAATAACACATGTTGGAGAGGATGTAGAGGGAACCATTGTGCACTATTGGTGAGAATATAAATTGGTTCAGCTGATGGAAAACACTATGGAGATTCTTCAAAAAATTAAAAATAGATCTACCATATGATTTAGCAATTCCACTTCTGGGTATTGATTCAAGGAAAACAAAAACACTAACTTGAAAAGATATATGCATTCCATATTCGTTGTGGTATTATATGCAATAGCCAAAATACTCAAATAACCTTATCAATGAAAGGATGAATGGTGAAAAAAATGTGGCATATATATGTATGTATATATATATATATATACACACAATGGAATTATTCAGCCATAAAAAGAAGGAAAGCTTGCTATTGTGAAAACATGGGTACGCTTTAAGGACCTCATGTTAGGTGAAATAAGTCAGACTGAAAAAGACAAATATTATCTCCCTTACAAGTAAAATATTAAAAAAAAAAATCAAAACTAAAAACATATAGAAAAGAAAACAACAACAACAACACCAAGCTTATAGACACAGAGAACAGAGTGGTGGTTATCAGAGTTATAACTTCCAATTATAAAATTAATATATCATGGAGATATAATGTACAGCATGGTGACAGTGATTAACAATACTCTATTGCATATTTGAAAGTCACTTGGAGACTAAATCTTAAAAGTTATCCCAAAGGGGAAAAAAAAATCTGTATATATGGTGATGAATGCCAACTAGATTTATTGTAATGATCATTTTGCAATATATACAAATATCAAATATTATGTTGTACACCTGAAACTAGTGTAATGTTGCATGTCCATTATACCTCAATTTAAAAACTCAGGGTTAGATAATATGGCCTGGAGCACTGAGTGGTCAGTGCTTGATGCATAGCTACATAATCAAACAAAGATACAAAAGGAAGTAGGCATTGATTTCAGGTCACTGAAGTATATTTTGACCAGTAAAATGGACATCCCAAGTTATTAGAAATGTCAAGACCCATAAAAATACAAAGTATGCTAATGCTGATATGTGAAAAAAATGTTAAACACGCTTTCCTGGGGGCTCCTGGGTGGCTCAGTCAGTTAAGTGTCTGACTTCGGCTCAGTTCATGATCTCACGGTTTGTGGGTTCAAGCCCTGTGTCAGACTCTGTACTTACAGCTAGCTTGGAGCCTAGAACCTGCTTCAGATTTTGTATCTCCCTCTCTCTCTGACCCTTCCCTGCTCACGCTGTCTCTTTCTCTCTCTCAGAATTAAATAAAACATAAAAAAATAAAATAAAACAAAACACACTTTCCTTTAAATAATGTGAGAAACATTATGATTCAAAAATATTAAATGTAAAATCCAGTAGAAATATTCCATTTTTATATTTAAACTTGTCTATGTGTTAAACTTAATGTTCATAAAGTTGGTATAACATGTAAAATGGATACTATTAGAAAAAGAGTAAATCGCCACTAATGATAACTGGTTGGCAAGTAAAATTCAAATTTTTATCCAAGTACTATTAAATATAACTATTAAAATTGATTTGTTAACTGTTGAAAAGGGAAAAATTATTTTTTCAAGTTTATAGATGCATATTTCAGAAGACATTATAAAAATAACTTCAGTTCATCAATCAGGGTTTCAAAGTAATCAAATTTCTGTTGTTTCTATTTCAATAGGTTGCAATGCTACCTATTCTCTAATCCAAGGAAGAAAAATAGAAATAATTTTTGGCTTTATTTGCTCCTTTATCACTCTGATTTATTCATCAATCATGTTTTGCTATTTTCAACTCCTTAAAAACTTACATAATACTCTACTTTTTCATTTCCTTACAATTCTTCTTAATTGCAGCTTCATCTCCTAAAGTCAAGAACTGCTCTTTAAAGTCTAAACTTGACATCTTATTTGCATTCTTCAGCAAATCATCATTACTATGTGAGTCTGGGTTTTTTAACATCATGTACAGGAAAAGTTTATAACCCATATTCTCGCCTGATAACTAAGCTTTATCTGTGGGAATTTCATGATACACACAACAGAGTGAGTATCTCCTCATGCATGTGACTACACTTGAGAAGGATTCTGCTGCATGTCTTAGCTCTCTATTCAATCTGGCTTAAATAATAAAATATTTATTATTGCCAATAACAGAAAGCCCCAAAGTAAGGCAGACTTCAGAGTGGGTTTACCCATCTGCACAGTAATGTCATCAATATCTAGGCAATTTCAATCTTTAAGCTCTGCCTAGTAGTCATTCAAGGTTCATATTCCCACTTAGCAATATTTCTAAAAATAGAAGTTGACATAATTTTCCGTGATTTTCCTTTAGGAGCTAGAAATTTGTCTCCAGATAACCACCTGTACATATATAATTAGGCGCAGTAGAATCAGGTAGTATCATTTCTGAACCAGTCATGTGCTAGAGGTCTTTTAATATATCCCATTTTCAGCTAGAGGTCTTTTACTATATCCCATTTTCATTGATTTTTTTTTATAGTAGCAATATATTCTTAAGGTATCTACAGATTAGTTGGTCAAAGAGATTACTGACTTTTTCAGGCTTTGATTTAAAAGCTGATTGTCATTCAGAATAAAATGGTTGTGTGGGCAAAAAAATAAAGCTTTTATTTGCTTCCCCTTTCTCCTTCATGTCTGGAATTTTGGCCCTGGAACATATGCCTCAGTAGATCCCACAACAAAATGAAAATTAAAAGACAAACATTTGTCTGAGAGAAAAGAAGCAATTGAAAGAATATTTCCAGGAGACAGAAAGCCAGCAGACATTTCCAAATTCTTTTGAAAGTCTATCCAATGACACATAGTGGCTATGCAATGACTGAAACAACAAAATCATGAATGAAAAAGAAAGGAAACAAGAAACTCCAGTTCCTTAATCAAAAGCCCTCAAAGAGGATTTTATCAGTGGATCAGTAGACAAAGGATGAAATATATTGAAACACTTGTGCTTTACTAGGAGGGCTCATTTGTTTAGAGCTAGAGTAATTTGAATTGAAAGCTTCGATAGTTTTGTTTTGTTTGCTATTTCATCATTATTTTTCACTTAGGAAGAATCTCATGATATGACAACGTAAATGTAGGTAAGAAGAAAATGAATTAAAGGAGGCCATAAAATCTGGTAGGAAAAGAAAATTAAATTGTAGGATACTGAAAACATTATATCAAAAAATGTGGATTAAATATATGTATTAATTTTAATCTCTTTCTATGAAACAAATGCATTAATATATTCCTCAAATTATAATCAAGACTGTAAATTTGAGAAATCTGTGATATCAAATGGTTATTTTGACTTTTATGTGGACAGGTATATCAGATTATAAAACTTTACATATATATACCAGACAAAATTTTGGAAGGTAAGAAATAATATAAGTTATTAGATGAATATATACCAAAATAATGTATATTACCTCTGATTAAAAGAGAGATATTGAATTCTTGACAATGCTGCAGTCCTAACTTGATCTACAATTATGTGTAAACCATGGGTGAATCCCATGAATACAAAGTTGGCCAACAAGAGGTGTTAAAGGGCAATCCTTTTTAAGAGATAAAGTCAGGACTTTTTTATAAATATAAACTAAATATGTGTCAAAGATTTATTTAAGTCGGTAAGTAATAAGAGAGGCAGTAGTTTGCCCACAGGAGGATTGGGAGAACTAATTATTCAGAAATACTTAAATAAATTTAGAAGCAGATACAAAACTCCTTTTGTGGGGTAAAAAGGAAGTGTTCATAGTGGAAGGGATCCGTTGTTCTTTCTAAGACATATCTGCATATTTTTGGACAAGGATCATTTGCACTGCTAGTAAGTTATTTGTCATTTATAGAGTTGCAAAAAAGCTCAAAAACACTGAAAGACCAAGATAACCTGACAGATCAGACAGGATGCTCAATAATCTTGTCTCATTTTAATGTCTTCTATGGTTTCTCTGGACAGTTAAAATAAGGCTGATTATATATTTAGTTTTGGCAAGAGTATAGTTCATGATGTAAGATTTCTTAAGTTTCTTTTGCAAATCTAGACCCATACAATATTGAAAAACTACAGCAAAATATTAATGTCTATCTGGAAGTTATCAAAGTACTATAAATATCCATGTGCAGTTTTTTGTATGGGTGTAAGTTCAATTCCACTGGGCAAATGCCAAGGAGCATTATCACTAGATTACATGTTAAGAGTATGTAAGTTTTATCAGAATCTGCCAAACTGTCTTCCAAAGTGGCTATATTATTTTGCATTCCCATCAGCAATGTAAGAGAATTCCTGTTTCTCCACATTATCACCAAGATTTCATGTTGTCAATGTTTCAGATATTGTACATTTTAATAGGTGTATAGTAGTATCTCATTGTTGCTTTAATCTCCATTTTCCTGATGGCATGATGAACACTCTTTCAAAGTGATAGTTTATAAATTTAAATAGCTGTACATATTAATTTATAAATACCAACAATGGAGTATAGAATGTACATATTGATTCAGATATTGTGAACTATCTCAGAATAAGAATGATGAACAAAAATGTGTATGATCTTATTCTAAGGAATGTTCTCTTAAATTTAGCATGACTGCATCATGACTTATAATGTAATGACACAATTTTCACACAAACTCTATCAGTTCTAGTAACTCAAGAAAACTTTCCATAAATCAACATTCAGTTGCAGTGACCTACAGAACCAGAGTTTTCATATAAATAAAAGGCATTGAATTAGAAAGAATTGGCACTTATGTGATACCAAACACAAGTACAAATGGAAGCACTGAAATCACTTGCCTATATTTGGCTCTAAGTTTTCAAGGGATATACAATATGCTTATAGCATTTCTAAAAGATTATCTTAAAAATAATCTTAAAGCCAAGAATTCCCAAAGCTCAAATGTCACAAAGAACTCTAAAAAAGTTAGTCCTCAGTGGTCAAGGATTTGAGGAATCCTAATGTCAAGAAGGAAGTTCTTTGACTTCAGATAAATATGTTAAAATGTGGGCAAACACATTAGGATAGGAAGAGCATTGAACCAAGAGTTGGATTGATTGTCATTAACCAGATGTGAATTTCCTCATCTGTGAATTAGCAGACACATCTGTGAAGATTTCTAGGGTCCCTCTTGGTCCTTAAATCCTATGAGATCATAAACAAAAAAAGATAAAACATTTTCTAGGCTGTAAATGTTAACTGTATTTATGAAAAATTTAGACTCAATTATTTCATTCCATGTAAAATTTTCAGTTAATGAAATGATATTTCTAAGTATGACAATAAGTAAAAATTAGGTCTACAAAAATATTCTAAATTTTAAATCGAAAAGGCAACTGTTTATTTCAATTGTTTATTATTGTACAAGTGAATTTGATTCACAAAAAAAAATTGACAAAAGAATAAACGGTTGAAATGCCAAGATTTTTAATGGGATTTAAATAAGAGATAAGCATTTTAGAGAATGGCCACATTAGCATATGTTAAAAATAAAATGGTGCTATGAAAATGAGATGCTTATAACCCATTACTTCAGCTTTAGATTCCTATTCTTTGAAGTAGTGGGCAATGTGGTCCGGGTACTTGCTGAAATACAAATGGCAAATAAATATCCAATATATTTCCATCACAGCCTGTCAAGTCTGATACTAGATTTGTCTTTTCTGTACACAAATGAAATAAGTTTTTGTGAAGAGCAAGAAAAACCTAAAGGAGACATTGAAACTAGTCAACTAGTCACTAATCATTATTTTTAAAAAATAAGTTTAAGAATTTTGATTTGATCAATAAGCAATTTTTGTACCAATTTAAGTTAGCACCCATGAAGAGGGTGATTTGTTTATATTAAATTACAGAGAATGATTCTAACTGGTTATGTGATAATATAGAGACATAGAACAGCATAGCTATGCTTTATTTTACTATAACATTCCATTCCATACCATAACATACCTTACTATAGAATAATGTTTAATCTCCCTACTAATTATCTTATGTTGCAGAATTATGTTGCAGAAATAAAGATATATGATGCAAACTTAAAGATTAAAACATGTTACTACATACCAAACATAATTTTATTTTAATTAATCTTGTTTGTTAGATTTACTCTAATTTACATATATTTTAGGAAAAGTGTTTTGAAAGCAATATTCTTATTAATTCTTAGCAAAATGGATTAAACAAGTATGTACTGCATAAAACGTACTCTATGTTGGAAAATACATAATAGTATGTTTCTGAAAACTACCTTTCTCCAATGAAATATGGTTATATTTTTATTTAGAGATTTTATTTCACTGTGCAAATTCTCTAAGAAATTAAATTCAAAGATGTATTTATGTCAAAAAAAAGGTATGATAGTATAGAAAAATCATTAGGTTAGCTAAGTACTCCCAATTCATCAATGTTTTAGTCTTTTTAGATTTTATAATACTTCACCCAAGAAAAAAATTAAAAAAAATTGAAGAAAGAGCTTTGTGATATTAATGCAGGGAATGTATGATACCATGACTGACCAAAGAAAATATGGTTAAAAGAAATCATTTGTGTCCTTTGATCAAAAATATTTTGTGTAGCTTGACCTTAAGTAGAATTTACAGATGGGTTAGAAAGGTAAATTAAAATAATTATTAAGATTTCCAAGGGCACCTGGGTGGTTCAGTCAGTTAAGTTTCCGACTTCAGTTCAGGTCATGATCTCACCGCTCCTGGGTTTGAGCCTGCTTCACATTCTGTGTCTCCCTCTCTCTCTGCCCCTCCTCCACTACACTCTATCTCTCTCTCAAAAAGGAATAAATGTTAAAAATTAAAAAAAACTTTCCAAAATTAAGATCTTAAAATTCTATGTAGTTATCATCTGTTTTTAAAATTATGTTTTCCTTTTTTTTTAACCTCTCTAGGGAAAAGGGGAAAATTGTCATTTTCAACAAAACCAATGCAGTAGCACCTAACCAAAGTATATCGGTATCTCAACTGTGGCCAATATCTTTTAATGGCTACTTATTTTTCCCAAAGTTCAAAATTGTTATGAGTGAGGAGGGAAGGAAGTGGAGTATTTATCATTTCCTTCCTCATCCTTAGTTTCTTGTGTACTGCAATAGCAAGTGATTGCTCTCTCATATCTGGGTTCTTTGACTAAAGATGCCACTTTCTTAGGTACATATTCTTTTTTTTATATAAAATATTTTCATTGTTCAAAGATGGCTATTCAGTGATAGCACTTCCTTATCCATCTATTCAATAACCTAGTACCAGAACACCTGTGATTGTCTTGTGGCATGACTTGATGTGAGAGTATAAGCTATACTTCTATCTCATTCCATACCTTACAGTTGAAGCACAACAGGTCTTCAGGTCTTTTCATCTTTCTCTGGTTCATGATGTGTATCCTATATTTATGAAATCCTCTCCCAGGGGGCATATATATTATTCGTCTTGAAAAAGTAGAGGGCAAGAATTATTCCATGCACTCTGCCAATCTTTGGATATTGAGAGAAGATAGGAAATTGATCTCTTGGTTACTTACTTCCGTCTACCCCTTATCCAACTATTCCTCAATGTCCCCCAGCAAGTATTGTTTAGATTAATTGAATTGGTCCATGTGATTAGTGGGTGCCGGAAATGCAACTTTAAAGTCATCTTTATTATCTTCTTATGCCCCTAAGAGAAAATATGAAAAATAGGAAGTTATTCAACATTTGAGATAATTAGGAAATAACTAGAAACCTTAATCACAATGTTATAAGTAAAATGCCTAGCATAAACATTAAAGTCAGGATTAAAATTACTATACATATGGTAACACCAATATTATTCAAAATGCTTTCTGACTAGCTAATAAAATTAGAAAAGAGAATATTATGAACATAACAATTAAAAAGAAGAAATTTAATCATTTAATCATTTTTAGATGCTATAACTTGCCTGAAAGATACAAGAAAATACATTAAAATACTAACTCAAGATAATATACTAAAACACTAACCTAACAATATGAGGATTAAGTAAACCTATCATAGCAAGAGCTTTCTTAGAATTTACCCTAAGAGCTGCCAGTTGTAAAATATAAGGAAAAATATCCTGTTTACTACCGGAATAAAAGTATAAAATATCCAGGCATAATTTCATATGAAATATACATATACATATACTCAAGGCAAAATTAACATTCAGAGTCATTGGTGTTCAGAGTACAAATTAGGTTAAAAAGGATTAATAATATGACAATATTAATTTTCCCCAAAATTTCTACTTATAGCCTTTTATCTTATATATCTGAAGGATATGTATATATATATGAAGTATATACTTCATATTGATATATACTTCATATACATATACTAGTATATTATATGTATATATATACTAGTACTTCATATATATATACATATATACATATATACATATATATACACTAGTATATAGTAAATGTATGTATGTATAGTAAATTATAGTATGTATAATAGTAAAAGGTTGAAAACAAATGCCTATAAGTCACGGGACAAATAACTAATGGTACATTTTTGCCATGAAATGACAGCTATTTAATCATTATTTAAATCACCTAATATAATAACCAATATATGGAATTTGAATGTTGGAGATTTAGAGTAGCAAGGTACATAACATACCTATATTTTTAAAAATATGTATAGCCACAAATATATGTATATGTATATATATACACACACACACATATGCACTCTTATATATGCACACATTCTCACACGCTTGTATGCTTGTATAAACATTAGATTTTTGTAAATGCTTATCCCCCTAAATAAAAACTGCTTATTCAGGAAGGGAGCTAGAGGGATATAAGCAACACTGTTTTTAAAGTGGAGTTCTCTGTAAAATATTTAATCACTAGTATCTTAACATATCCATGTATACAATGAATTAACCCCTCACATTTTAGTCTATAATAGTACTAGTTACCACATCATTCTAGAAAGAAATGAGAAAATAATTACTTAAATTGCAGTCTGTGCTCTGTGATTCAAGTGAAGAACTCTAATTTAGAAAGGCTAGAAGATATGAGGGAGGTATTTAAGTTCTATATCCCTTCTTTTAATGGTAGATAATTTTATTTATTTTCTTTAAAAATGTTTTTAACATTCATTTTTGAGACAGAGACAGAGCATGAGTGAGGGAGGAGCAAAGAGAGAGGGAGACACCAAATCTGAATCAGGTTCCAGGCTCTGAGCTGTCAGCACAGAGCCTGATGCAGGGCTTGAACTCACAAGCCACAAGATCATGACCTGAGCCAAAGTCAGATGCTTAACCTTCTGAGCCACCCAGGAGCCTCTATTTGTTTTCTTAACATACAGTGTTTTATTAGTTTCAAGTATACAATATAGTGATTCATTAATTCATACACCATTCAGTGCTCATCATGATAAGTGTACTCCTTAATTCCCATCACCTACTTAATTCATCCCACTACCTGCTCTGGTAATCATCAGTTTGTTTTCCATAATTAACTCTGTTTCTTGATTTGTCTCTACCTTTTTTTCTCCTTTGCTCATTTGTTTTATTTCTTAAATTCCACATATGAGTGAAATCATATGATATTTGTCTTTCTCTAACTGACTTGTTTCACTTAGCATATTCTCTGACTCCATCTATATATTGTCATTGCAAATGGCAAGATTTCATCCTTTTTATGGCTGAATAATATTCCATTGTGTGTATGTATACCTAAGTGTGTGCGTGGTAAGTCTGTGTGTGTGTGTGTGTGTGGTGTGTGTGTGTGGTGTGTGTGTATGTGTGTGTATCACACCTTCTTTATCCATTCTTCAATCTACGGACACGAGCTGCTTCTATAATTTGGCTATTGTAAATAATGCTGCTATAAACATAGTGGTTTCATGTATCCTTCTGAATTTGTCTTTTTGTATTCTTTGGGTAAATACCCAGGAGTGTGATTGCTGGATCTTACAGTAGTTCTATTTTTAACTTTTTCAGGAACCTCCATAGTGCTTTCCACAGTAGCTGCATCAGTTTTCATGTTATAACACTTTGGTATTGCTTTTCCAAAGCTTGGTTATATTTAGTTTTTACAACAATTATTTTGTGATCTAAATATTGTGTTTGGGAATAAATAAGAAATTTCACACAAGCAACTGCTTATACAACTCAGAATATTTTCACAGCTGTTGATACATGGCTTAATGAATTTATCGAGGTCCACACAATCAATTTATTGGCCCACAATCAGTTGGGTCATGACGATAATGCAATTCTGATTATAGATCTTGCCACTGTGATGAGCAGCAAAATGGGGGTGTGTCCTAGAAATTTTTGTTCATGTTTCTGAGTACTGAACAATGAAGCACCTCCCTTCTCTGCTTCTTCACCTTGCTAAAGCTGAATGTAACTAACATTTACAATTTAATTCTCAAAGTTGAAATAATGTTGAGTTAACTGATGAATGACAATTATATTTCCTCATATTACAAAATAGTACATTAAACAAATCTCTCTTATGAAGTGAATTCCCTTATTCTTTCCCCACATTTCATCTAATTTTTTGTTCCTGGATCTTTAAACCTTAAAGGCAGTTACAATACTTGACCTAGTAATAATGATAGTTCATGTTCTTCAGTCAAATACTAGATCTGTCCTACTGGTAGGGGCAGTACTTTGATGGTTTCTTTTGGAAGACATACAGTCAAATCAGAGTGCAGAGTTCTAAACTTTAGAATCAAAATTTAGCCTGCGTTTTTCCCTAGCCTGTGCTTTACTAAAAATTTTCCCTTTTATGATCATTATTACACTGATGTACAGACTAACACAATAAATGCTTGCATTCTATCCCATACTTTAAGACATCTCTTTATGAAAAGGTATGCCCTCTTTTCCTATCATGTAAGTCTCAATATTTGATCAAGTCTGAATATGTATATGTTGAAAGTTTTAAAAAAAGTAAAATTGTGTATGCAAAACGCTTAAGTTATGAATTTAGGCACATTTAATTAGCATAAGTGTGACCTTGAAAATATTATCTTTTGTACCTTCTATTTTGAAAAGTAATTTTATTCAAATTATTTATGCACACAATGCATCAGTATCACTTGAACTTTTTTTTTTGGAATCATCTAAAGATTTTTTTATGTTTGTTCATTTTTTGAGAGAGAGGGATAGAACATGAATGGAAGAGGGGAGAGAGAGAGGGAGGCTCAGAATCTGAAGCATGCTCAAGGTTCTGAGCTGTCAGCACAGAGACTGATGTGGGCTTCAACTCATGAACCATAAGATCATGACCTGAACTGAAATCGAACATTTAACTGACAGCTACCCAGGCATCCTGAGTTAGTATTCTAAATATTTAAAGGACTCCTATAACTTAATAGCAATAATAATAATAATAATAACTCAATTAAAAGTGGACATGGGATTTTAATAGATATTTCGGGGAAATGCAAATCAAAACCACAGTGAGGTATCACCTCATAACTGTTAGAATGATTATTATCAAATAGACAAAAACTAATAAGTGTTGGTGAGGATGTAAAGAAAAGGGAACACTTGTGCACTGGTGGGAATGTACATCGGAATAGATACTATGAAAAACAATATGGACGTTTTTCAAAAAATTAAAAATAGAACAACCATATGATCAGGCAATTCCATTGCTGGGTATTGATTCAGAGAAAACAAAACACTAATTTGAAAATATATACACTTCAATGTTTAGTGCAGCATTATTTACAATAGCCAAGCCATATTTATAATATGGAAACAACCTAAGTGTCCATTGATGAATGAACAGATAAAGAAATTATGATACATATATATAACATGCTTTCTTTTCTTTTTTAAAAAATTTTTTTAATGTTTTATTTATTTCCCAGAGAGAGAGAGAGAGAGAGAGACAGCATGTGCAGGGGAGGGTCAGAGAGAGGAGCAGATACAAAATATGAAACAGGCTCCAGGCTCTGAGCTGGCTGTCAGCACAGAGCCCTACGTGGGGCTCGAACCCACGAACTGTGAGATCATGACCTGAGCTGAAGTTGGACACTTAACCGACTGAGCCACTCAGGTGCCCCAAAGCACGTTTTCTTTATCTGTATGTATTTATGTGTGTGTGTGTAATATATATATCACATTTTCTTAATCTGTATATATATATCTTTATATATATAAATAGCCTTTATATATGTATATATATACTATATATATACATATAAATAAAAAAATATATACTATAATTATTATATAATATATATAATATAAATTATTTATAATATAAATATAATATAAATATATAAATATAAATATTATAAAATAAAAAATAATAAAATATATTAAAATAAAAAATAAAATAAACTATAAATATATATATAAATATATATTTATTTATAGTTTAGCCATAAAAAGGGCATGAAATTGTGCCATTTGCAACAACATGGATGGACTTTTAGGGTATTATGCTAAGCGAAATAAATCCAATAGAGAAAGACAATTACCACATGATCTCATTTATATATGGAATTTTAAGAATAAAACAAAACAAACAAAAAGACAAGCTCATAGATACAGAGAACAAATTATTGGTTGCCAGACATGGGGTTTGGAGTATGGAAAAAAATGGGTAAAAGTGGTCAAAGTTTGCAAACTTCCAGTTATAATGTAAACAAATTTGGGTAGATAATGGACAGCATGGTGGTGATAGTTAAGAACACTCTACTGTATGTGTTTGAAAGTTGCCAGGAGAGATTTTAAAAGTTTTTATTGCAAGGAAAAAAATCTATAACTACATATGGTAATGAGTGCTAACTATATATATTGTGGTGATAATTTCTAAAATATACAAATATCAAATCATGATGTTGTACACCTAAAAGTAATATATGTTAATTATATTTCAATAATAAAAAAGAAAAAAGGATCAAGAAAACAAGATTTCACTTTATCTTCTTTTATTCCTCCTCTGATGTCTTCTCCTTCTTTGTGTTGATCAGAGTTTCATAACTTACATAATTTCCTTTCTCCTTGAAGAGTTGTTTTGTTTTTGCACTTTCCTAAACGTTCCTTATAGGAAAGGATTTGCTAGCAATAAATTTCTTTAATTTTTGTTTATGGGAGAAAGCCTTTATCTTATACTTTGGAAGGAGATATGACGGGATAGAAAATTTCACGTTGTTGGTTTATTGTTCAACATTTTATACATTTCATTTCACTCCGACTCCTCGCATTGTGTCAAATGAGAAGTCCACTGTAATTCGTATTCTTTGTTCTTCTATATGCGTTCCCCACTGCGTCTGATTTCTCTCAAGATTCTCTCTCTACTTTTGGTTTTCTACAATGTGAATACATGTTTAGGTATAACTGGTTTCCTATTTATCTTGCTTAGACTACTCTCAGATTCCTACATCTATAGTTTTATGTGCCACATATTTTTGAAAGTTCTCAGCCACTGAATTATTTCTTCTCCTATTTACAGGGTTGTTATATGTCAGAGAAGAGCATGAAAGTCCATACTAGACAGTTAGGCCTGTAGCAAATTACAGTGAGCTCAGGTCTAGGTCCTTAATGAGTTTGTTTTTTTCCTCATTACATCATAACAAAAGAAATGAATTACTTTTTAAATGTTTTAATGAAAATTAATTCTTAAAAATTTCTTTTTTAAATTTTTTAATGCATTTATTTATTTATTTATTACTTTTTTTTTAGAGAGAGACAAACAAACAGACAAAGCATGAGCAGGGGAGGGACAGAGAGAGAGAAGGAGACACAAAATCTGAAGCAGGCTCCAGGTTCCAAGCTGTCAGCACAGAGCCCAAGGTGGGGCTGGAACTCACAAACTGCCAGATCATGACCTGAGCTGAAGTCGATGCTTAACTAACTGAGCCATCCAGGCACCCTTAATGGAAGTCAGTTCTTTAGATCTAACCTTAAGATCAAACTTTGTCAGTAAGATACTGGTAGAATTTAAAAGTTCTTTTCTAGGGTGCCTGGGTGGCTCGGTTCCTTGGGTGTCTGACTTTGGCTCAGGTCATGATCTTGCAGCTTGTGGGCTGAAATAGGCTCTGTACTAACAGCTCAGAGCCTGGAGCCTGTTTCAGATTCTGTGTCTCACTTTCTCTTTGCCCTTCCCCCACTCACGCTCTGTCTCTTTTTTTAAAAAAATAAATATTAATAATTTTAAAAATAAGAGTTATTTTCTGAGGAAACAAACAAAAACAAAAACAAAAAAACAGGCACCTCAGTGGCTCAGTTGGTTGTGTCTGACATCAGCTCAGGTCATGATCTCAGGGTCTGTGAATTCCAGTACTGCACCGGGCTCCCCGCTCTCAGCACCCAGTTTGTTTCAGAGCATCTTTCTCTCTCTCACACGCACACGTTCTCTCTCAATAAATAAATAAACATGTAAAAAGCAAAAATAAATAAAAGTTCTTTTCTGTATACTAAGCACTAATAGTTTATGATGAAATCAAATAGAAATTTTTTACCCTATCTTCACCACGAATTTCAATTAGTAAAATTAATGAAATGATTGAAAGAAATTTTTAGAAACAGTTTTAATGATGTTTGACTGCATAGCAATGACATCATATTATCTCCTTATTGACATAATAAATAGGGACAGAATGAATGAAAATCAGTGACTTGACTCACCTCAAAATACTTTTATTGATGGTAAATCAGAAAATCAGATTGGAGAAACAAATTAATCAGAAAACCTTGTTTTCTCTCTGTTTGCAGGCTGATGGCTGTCTCATTAGCATATCTAACAAAATTATAATTGGAACTAATTTATATACTCATTTTCCTTTATGCTTTTGATTTGAGGAACTCTGAATAATTTCCTGATTAATGACTTTAACTTAAAAAAATCAATGTGTGCTATTAGAAGTTTTGTTGCATAATCTGTTCATTATTCATATATGACCAGATCCATTTTTTTTCTTCTCCCTCTCCTCTAAGGGAATATATTTTGGCAAGCCTTACTGATACATGGATGGACAAAGAAATTTATGCTCAAAGTAATTTTATCCATTGTCAAGCCACTTTATCTTCTACATAATACTCAAAATAGCATGTGACTGTTCCTCCTCAGATACAGAATATTTGCATTTATTTATCTCTTTAAAGTTTATTCATTTATTCTAAGAGAGAGAGAGAGAGAGAGAGCATGCACGAGTGGGGGAGGGGCAGAGAGAGAGGGAGTGGGAGAATCCCAAGCAGAATGCTGTAGCACAGAGCCTGAAATGAGGCTCGAACTCATGAACCAATGTGACATAATGATCTGAGCTGAAATCAAGAGTTAGTGGCTGAACCGACTGAGGCACCAAGGTGCCCCAATATTTGCACTTAAAATGATCATATGTCAAGGGTCTATAATACAGCAGAAATAATCAGGAACTGAATTAAAATTATGACTTAAAAAAGGAAAAATCACAATGTTGCTATCCATTTTGGAATTTTATTGCTTTGACATCTTCTGCTTATTGTACTGTACCCAAATACACAGAACTTGTGTCCTTTGTCCTTTTTCTTAACATAGCATCCTTCCACCTAAACAATTATTTTCTAAAGATTACAAGGAGCTAAACTGAACCTAGATCACACTGGTTTGTATTTATCTGTTATCTGAAATAGTACAAAAGTTTAAAAATTAAAAGAAAGTAGATATTCTACAGAATTCATTCCAGTAGTGTTTGGGATGACGTGGAAAATCTTTGTACCTTCCACTCAGTTTGGCTGTGAGCTTATAACTTCTCTAAGAAATACAGTCAATTAAACAAGTAAGTACCTGATTTCTAAGAGAACTATTTAGCATTTATGCAGAATACTATTTAGAAAACATCAAACCATATTTAAAACTCCATATATGTATATACTTACTTTGTCTTGGTAAACTAGTATAAATCTCCAAAGATGAAGACTTCAAGTTTATAAAACTTTATTATAAGTTTAAATGCATGTGTGGACTGTCTCAGATATAAATGTGTGTGTATTTTTTAAATTTATTACAATAACTTGAAAAATATACTTTTACCTTCTACAAAATAGTGACTTAATTTACAAGCATATTATATTGTGTTTAAGATTATTTTTAGTTTCTACAGATTTTTTATCTCATGAGATTTTTTTTTAAAATTTTTAATGTTTTATTTATTTCTAGGAGAGAGAGAGACAGCGTGAGCAGGGGAGGGTCAGAGAGAGAGGGAGTCACAGACTGAAACAGGCTCCAGGCTCTGAGCTGGCAGTCAGCACAGAGCCCGATGCGGGGCTCGAACCCACAAACCGCGAGATCATAACCTAAGGGAAAGTCGGATGCTTAACCGACTAAGCCACCCAGGCGCCCCTATCTCATGAGATTTTTTAATGTAAATTAGTTAAAAAGGTGCACTTCAGTGCTTCCTTCAATAAATAGGATCAGAATGAATGAAAATCATTTTCTTAGAGTAATAGGGTATTTAGAATATATTTTCTTGGAGTATATAGGATGTGCATAAGCGCTTTTCTCTCCACAATTTGGCAGGAAAAACACTATTTGGAAGTTTTGAAATTCAAAGTGTCTTATCTACGCAGGAAAAAATGTTAAATTCTCGTGAATTCTGGTTATAAACATGCAAAAGTTGGTTGACTGGAAATCCTTAAGTTAATTATTGATATTTGTAAAAAGGAATATAGTCTTCCTTCTCAATCTGTTACTCAAGCTTCAGAGATGCTTCTCATAACAGCCCCTCAGTTTACCTCTAGTTAAATAGGCATTATCCCTGTACATTGCCAACATATAGGGATATATGGGATCATATTCTGTGTACATAGGGTACACTCTTCCTCTGAGTAGCTTTGTCCTCCTCTGAGCCCTGCAATGCTATTTCTCGAAATCAATAAATGCATTGTTAGATGAACCAGTAGGTAAATATAAAAAGTGTAAGGATCTGTAAAGAAGGTATACCAAATATTTCATTTGAAAGGGATTTGATAGTTGATATTTCAAAAATACAATTGAAATCTTCATAAAATATCAGAGCTTTGTCAAGCTCTATAACAATTGTTTTTTCATTAATATTATTTGTATTTTATTTTATTTTTTACAAAAAGTTTTAAATGTTTTTTATTTATTTCTGAGAGAGAGAGACAGCGTGAGCAGGGGAGGGTCAGAGAGAGAGGGAGATACTGAATCAGAAGCAGGCTCTATTCTGAGCTAGCTCTCAACAGAGCCCAACAGGAGGCTTGAACCAATGAACCATGAGATCATGACCTGAGCTGAAGTTGGATGCTTAACCAACTGAGCCACCCAGGTGCCCCATTTGTATTTTAAAAGAAAAATGCAGATTAAGGCATTCATTTTGAATGTTTAGAGTCTTTGCAGATGGCCTCTATCTGGTCTTCTTAAGAGAATGTCTCCTGTATGTATTATCAAGAGCAGAAAAAAAAAAAAAAAAGAGGAAACAAAACAAAACAAATAAACAAACAAACAAAACAAGCCATGTTTGGGATTTCTTTTGGTAATTCTACAAAGTATGGTAGAATATACACTAAAATGCTAATATTATCTCAAATATTTGGGATTCGGTGAGGGTGGGTCTGGTCTGGTCTGAAAACTATAAAATTTTCCCTCATATCACTTTTCCTTTTTTCCTCTCAACAGAATAAATACCAAGTAATCTGACAATAAGTAGATAACAGGAATAGACTGATAGCAACAGAAGACGGTAATCCCACAGCTGATGTCTTCAGAGAGTTTCACTGCTGTGTTCTTTCTTACCCTCCAGTAGCAGATATTTTATCATTAGAAAATGGTAGGAGGAACAGCAAAAGATGGAAAGCTGGGCATTTTTTAATGAAATAATCTTGATTAGGCAGACTGACTCTTATGATACAAATAAGAATAATCTCACTTACAAATTCACATATATATTGAAAAATAATAGAGTAGAAAAAGAATTCAGTGATATATTCAAAAAATAATTTAGCTACAGTATGGTTTAAGAATGTGTTTACAGTATGTCAAAATATTTTAGCATTAGGAATTCACCTAATATTGCATTAACCAGTGGATAAGTCAATTTGTTTTCATAACTTCAATAAAATTCTTACAATCCATTAAATAAAAGTCAACTGTTTTTATGACAACACTTCTTAGAAAGCCTTCCTAATAGTATTATAGGAAGTTCTTCTTTTGTACATGCCACCCATGCTTTTTATTGCACACATTGTTATTCTTTTTTTCAAAGCTTTTGATGTTTTATTTATTTTAAAATTTTTTAACATTTATTTATTTTTGAGAGAAAGAGCAAGACAGAGCACTACTGGGGGAGGGGCAGAGAGAGGCTGGGACACTGACTCCAAAGCAGGCTCCAGGCTCTGAGCTGTTGGCCCAGAGTCCAACCTGGGGCTCAAACTCATGAACCGTGAAACCATGACCTGAGCTGAAGTCAGACCCTAAACTGACTGAGCCACCCAGGTGCCCCATAATGTTTTATTTATTTTTGAGAGAGAGAGAGAAAGAGAGAGGAGGAGGAGGGGTAGAGAGAGAAGGAGACACAGAGTCCAAAGCAGGCTACAGGCTCTGAGCAGTCAGCCACAGAGCCGGACTATGGGCTGGAACCCATGAACCATGATATCATGACCTGAATCAAAGTCAGACGCTTAACTGACTGAGCCACCCAGGTGTCCATGCACAACACTGCTATTCTGATCACTGCTAATCAGACAGTGGTTTGATACCTGATCAAAATACAGCCATCAGTTGATGGCCAATGATATACGATGTGGTCTAGAATGCGATTCAAGCCTAAATCAGATCTCTATTCTGGATGGTAATGAATAAATCAAATCAAAGTCTCTGTTTTTAACAATACAGTGTAATAAATATCTATTGAAATAGGGAACAATTTCGTGCGAAGGTGAAAGGCATGCAGACTGCAATATGCAGCAGCTATGGCCCTGTTGAAAATAGGGATGTTCATAAGGTACATGGCAGATGAACTTCAGCAAAAATGGAAAGAAAGAAAGAGGTACATTAATCTGTGCATTAGATAGATTCACTGGACAAACAGAATTAGAATTAATATTGAGATGCCAAAACTGCTGATAGTCTCGTAAGCCTTTCCTTATATGATGGAACACATTCTAATTTTATAATTAGCTTTAAAGCTGCTAAAACTGTTTGCTATTCTACATTCATTTATTGATTCTAAACATTTAACTGAGTGACCTGTCCTTTCCTAAGCACAGTTGTGGACATTGGGGATGGAATGATGAACAGTGTTTAACACTCATTTCATTGAACCTGCATTCCAGAAGTGAATGTATAAATAAGTATACATATCATAGAATATGAAATACTATGAAGAAAATAAGGTAAATACAATTGGGTCAAATTGTGAACTTTAAAAAAAAAAAAAGCCCCTCCTTATCTCTTTTAGAGTATATGGCCTTTACCCTAGTCATTGTAAGAAATGTCTCTGCTTGAAGTTAAAAATATGGTTTACTATAGAAGGATTACAAAGGAAAGTAAAGACAATATTCTATTTCCAACACACTAAATGGAATTTTTCAAAGAACCTATAACCTCCTTCACCCAGAATGCTTCCTTGAAGAAATTGCTTTATGATCTTCTTTCTTCTCCCACAAACTTCCATTTAAGTAACAAGAGCTGAGGCCTAAAAAAATCTCCTAGAATCCTACTGTCTAAGAAAATAATATTCTCCTTGTGATAATGGAACTACAATTCCTGCCTTTTATGAGAAGCATAAGTGTCAAATACATATCAAATTAAAAATAATAATAAAATACAACAATAAGAACAACAACAAAAGAAAATCTTTATAGAGAGTGGGAGTTGTGGAAATGAGAGAAAGAGAGGGAGAATTATAAATTGGGCCATCTACCTCACTTTTCTCCTCTTTGGGCTTTAGCTCAAGGCAATGCAGTGGTCTTAGATAAGTGAGGAGTAAAATTTAATGTAAAGGAAGCCCCTTGTGTGCACACCCATCATTTAGAATTCTGCAAAGCCAGCTGCTCTCTGGTTTCTGCAGTACTGGATATAGGGTCAGTATAAATCAATCTATAAATACACTAGTGTCAGATAAAGTTGATCCGAAGGTTTGTCCCATTCCTGAGGGGGTGGATATGGACTTGAGACCTAATGAGTGTGGCATGTGCTCTCTGAAGCAGGGTGAGGTAGGCAGACCAGTGCAGGAGGCAGGATACAGAAAAGACAGACTTAACAGCCACAGGGGACACAGTGTAGCTGAGGCAGTGGGGAAGATTAATGGGCCATTCGAGTTGAGGGACAATTTCGGACCTATACCTCAGATGTCAGTCAAGCAAGCAGTGACCAGATGGACAAAGGTCACAGGGAAGTATGAAAAAACCAAACCAATGAAGCTGCTCTTTACATCTTCTGCAGGTCGGTGTGATGCACAGCTTTCCCTCCACATCACACAGGGGCACCATCTCAAAGGAAGGAGCTATTGGAAGCAAAGGCCATTCGAAAGACCAAATCCTGTTGTTCTGAAGACATTCACTGTGAATAAAAGGACAACTTGAATGTATTAGTCCAAGGACTATTTCAATCCTTAAAATGAACACAGCATTCTTCATTTAGGAAAGGTGTAAATGTCTTATGGTAGGTAATAATGTGGGTTACTAGGTAGTAATTTTTAAATGCCTTTTATAATACTTAAATTTTACACTTTTATTCTACATTTCTCTCTAGTTTATTCTTTATGAGACTGAAATACAAAATAAGTTCAAGGCTTACTCTCTTTTATATTATTCCATTTTAATTTCTTTTAACACAATTATTATTTTATGTTTCTTTGTTTATGACTTATTTATTTAAGAATTATTTATTAATATCTTTCTACATAGTACCATGCTAGATTCTGCTTATACAGCAGTTATGAATAAACAATGGTGCTTCCTTTCGCAAAGCTTATATTTTTTTAAGCTCATATTCTTTATATATATTAGGTTGTAGAAATAATTGATTGAACAATTAATTAAAATACAATAGTAATAAGAACAATTGTTAATATTTATCAAATGCTGACAAGACTTCCTATGCACTTAGCTAGACATTTATATATATATATATGATACGTATATATATAATATTTTTAATTGTTCTTAAAACTGATAGAGAAGCCAAGCAAGCTCTGTAGGAAGTTATGTGAAGAAATATGCAATTTCATAAAACATCCCTGTACTAAGATGATAAATAATAAATTGTATTATTTCCACTGACATAGCCAAATTCCAGGAATATTGTGAGAATCAGATGTTAGGGTAAGGAGTTTGTGCAGGAAAATAACAAAACTTTCTGGCCAAACATCTCTTTTGAAGATATGCAGTGGGAATATATAGACAAAGTAGCTTAAAGCCTAAAGTAATCAATATCTTCAAAGTGAAATTGTGCAGAAAGTAATCTGTAAGAATGTATCACTGAAGTTTTCCTTTTAAAAAGTTAGACTTATTGTAGTATAATTTATGTATAGGAAAATATATCCCATTTAGTTGTATAGTTCTTTTCAGCTTAAATATATGTAATATATACACACATATGCATATTTAATATATATACAGATAAACACAAAGGCGTCTACATATGTACACATACATATATATATTATTATTATTATGTTGAATGTTTTATCACCTCCAAAAGTTATCTTGATTATTTTTATTGTCAATTCCCTCCCCTAATCCCTGGAACTGCTAATGTGTTTCTTAGGCTTTTTTTTTTTTTTATGTTTTGTATTTCATGTTTTTATTTTCATCATACTAGACTTTAAGCAATACAAGGACAGAAATATTTGCCTGTTTTGTTCATCAATATATTTCCAGTGCCTAGAACAGTGCTGATCACAAATAAGTATTTGTTAAATGAATGAACAATGAATGAATGAAGTGGTTAGGGTAAGCTTTTTTATAAGGGCAGGTATGTGGATATTTGAGTAGGAACTGAACTAGGTGAGGGCTAAAGTTTTGTCCAGATCTGGGGTAAGCATCTCTGGGCAGAGGGAGAAGCAGGGTTGGGCCTTGGAAAAGTATCAAGGATCCAATTGTGACTGAAGTGAAGATGAGACAGATGAGTTGGGGAGTGAGAGCCACAGCACAACTGTTCAGGTTACAATTTTCCAGGGGAACGGTATTGGCCTCTAGACTCATTATAGACATTTACAGGGCTTTTTGTTGTCTTAAGGTTTAGCAATCTTCAGCTGTGTGACATGCACCCTGGTTCAGAAAGATTTTCCAAGAGTGTGCAGGCTTGGATAGTTTGAAGGCAATCCATTTCTGGCACCTGTTTCTAACAATGTATCCACCTAGGAACACAACTATGCGTTCTCCATTCCCACCTACCTCTTCACAGCTGCCTCTCTGGCACACCTGTCAGTCACCTGGTGATTCTTATGTTTTTAATTCTGCCTTTCTATATGGAATCGGTCAGAGGATATAAATGAAGTGATTCAGGGGCACCTGGTTGGCTCAGTTGGTAGAGCACATAACTCTTGATCTCAGGGTTGCAAGTTTGAGTCCCACATTGCATGTCAACATTGTTTAAAAATGAAAAATTATGTATAGGTCTATATATCTATATCTATATAATTCTAGTTATACCTCTTTTAATCTGACTTCTTTCACTTAGTTTTTGAGATACCTCCACGTTGCCTCATGTAATAATTAGTATATCATATTCTATTATATGCATGCATCATAATTTCTTTATACCTTCCCTAGTTGATAGATATTTGATGATTATAAACATAGCTGTTATAAATATTTCCATGAGGGTCCTTCTGAGAATATACGGTTTTATTTCTCTTTGATATATACCTTAGATCGGGATTGTTGAGTGATAAGTGAATATTTAATTTTATGATTGGCTACATCATTTTGCATTTCTATTAGCAATATATGAAAAAAAATTTGCAGTTGTTTTAAATTCTTATCAACAATTGGTAGTGCAGTTTTTTCTTTAGCTATTCTAATAGGTGTATGTTACTCATTTTGATGATAGTTTTTTTTTTTAATTATGTTATTCCATCCACCAAATTGTATTGATAAACTTTCTCTATAATCGTGACTACATGTAATTAAGGTTCAAAGAGTTACTTTCAAAGTTTTTTGACTATTTCCATTAATATAAATTGAATATCACTTTAAACTTGAGAAACAATGGAACAAATGCATATAATGGAGTAAATTATTTCTTGTTTGCTACTCAGAAAGGTTATTTATTTAACCATTTCAGTATATACTCCTTATGTGCCCTGTAAAAGCTTATCAAATTTTAAAAAATGACAAAAGAGAGAAAGCTTACTGAAAGAAGAATAAGAGGTATGCAAAAAGGATAAATATTTTTCATATTCTTAACTTTCTTCATCATATAGAAGTGGTTTAGTAAGTAAATCCATGTTTATATAATTTTTTTCAGCAAATACAAGGTCTCCCCATAATATACTAAATAAAATGATATAATTACAACCAGTTTGAAGAAATGTCAAACTTCTCATACCATGGGATGCCAGGGTATCTTCGTAATCCTATAGTGCCCACCCCTTTACATGCTACTTTTGATTAATGCAACTAAGGTAAAATGCTGTGTCCCAATGAATCTTATGATTACTGAATGAAATCTGGTCTAGAGGATGTAGGAGGGTCTGGGAAGTCATTTCTGAGTAAATACAGTGGGACAAAAAATGCTCCAAGAACAGAGAACAAGATGTGCTATTTCTATAAGACAAAACACTACCCAAAACTTCATAATAGTCACATTTTTCTCCACTTCCTCTTATTTTGTTACTAACAAAATAAATGTTTTGATGGATGTTCGGATAATTAATTTAAATGCTATGATTTAAAAACTATCAAATAATTCAACAATCGGATTTATTTGTTAATGTTTATGTTTTGAGAGAGAGAGAGAGAGAGAGAGAAATTGAGAGTGAGTGCGGGTGAGAGTGGGGGTGGGGCAAAGAGAGAAGGAGACACAGAATCAGAAGCAGGCTCCAGGCTCTGAGCTGTCAGCACAGAGCTAGCTGGATGTGGAGCTCAAACTCATGAACTGCAAGTTTATATCTGAGCTGAAGTTGGACATTCAACCAACTTAGCCATCAACAATCTGATTTACTAATATGTGATATGTCAGAGATCTCCAGCACCCTTATCAGAAAACTCACTCTAACAGTTCTCAAAATGGGATTTTAGAATGAAGACTATGATTCAGTATCCCTGGGTGGGGTCAAAGAGTCTATATCACTACCCAACTTTTAAGCGGATCCAAAGCTTCGTGCCCATGGTCTATGCTTTGAGTTGTGAAGTATTAGATCCTTGCATAAAGTCATTTGTTTAAAATTCTCTCCTCCTTCTTGGATTAATATATTTTCATCTCTAGTAAATGATTCCTGTCAATACAGAAGCATGCTGTTACTCTCTTATCTAAATCAGAATTTCACACCTCGACTCAATCTAAACCATTCTTAACAAAATCAGCAGCAGTGTGCTTGTCTTTAATTGAGTCTTTAATTTTCTGTTATCTTACTTGATCTCTCATATGCATAAGTTGGATACTATTTCTCCTACAAATGCTTTTGTCGCTCAGCTTCAAGCTGTCTCCTGATTTTTCTTTCTTCTTCTTTGGTTCCTCCTCAGATTTCCTTGCTCATGATTTTCAACTCCCCAACTAGTAAATAATGGAAAGCTCCAGAGTGCAATCTTTAACACTCTTCTTTATCCACACATATTCATCCAGTTCCACTGATTTAAACATCATCTATTTCACAAATTCATACCTCCCGGCAAGACTTCAGAACTCATAACATGAATATCCTATAGCCTCCTTTACAGTTCGACTCCTAACAGACAGCCTGGAATGAAGGTTTGAAAAAATACACAGTAACCCTCAATCCGTACTTCTCTCTTCTGTTCTGCACAACTTCTCCTCTCCCACTTCTTTCATTCGCTCATTCTAAAACACTTCAAAGTCAGCTTTAAATCCCTTCAGCTTTCCCAGCCTCATTTCCTTTAACGAATCAACACATTTGGATGTGCTTTCCTATCACACCAACAATCCTGATGATCTTTAATATTAGTCCCTCCCCTCCCCCCCCCACCCTCCAGGCCTCAGGTCTCTAGCCTGGAAAGCTCTTTCATACAACTGTGCATGACTTCTTCAGTTTTCTGCTTAAAATGTCATGTCTAAATTAGATCTTTCCTCATTTCTAAATTTAAAATTGCAGCATATCCTCTTCTCACATACCCAGACTCCATATATTCTTTTTCTTTTTTACTTTCCTTTGTAGCTCGTATCACCATATGACATGTTACAGGTGATTTTACAATCCTTCTTCTTAATTTTTTTTAAATTTACTGTCTCTTTCCATCTAGCATGTAACCTCTATGAGAGGAGGACTTTTTACCTCTTTTGTTCATACCTTTATCCCCTAGACTGACACATAGTAAATAGCCAGTAACTAATTGCTAAATAAATAAATATAGACAGCAAGGGAAGATAACTGGTAAGTGCTTCAAGTTTAAGTGAAAGTATGCAATCATAATATTGATGTGTATATACTCATTTCTTGTAATATAAAGATTTAATAATTTTTAAATAGAGGGAAATTAGAATAAAGTCAAAGGCAGTACTAAAAAGGAATAATAGTTTTTAAACAACTATGGCAGAATGTTATTCCATGTGGAAACTGAATACCACTATGGATTACAAGTATGTAGCACTCAAAATCATATTTGACAGATACCCCCACCTAGAAGCTTATTCTCAAAGAATAACCACATCTAATCATTAACATACCTATGCTAATATGCTTATCAAAACATGAAGTGAAGTAGGAATCAATTGGAAACAACATAAACATTCCTCGAAAGAGAAGTGAGAAAATAACTCATGTTTTATGTACGTTATGAATACCTTGCCAGTCATTAAAAGAAAGAGTAAAACCTCCCTGGGCTGACAGGAAAAATCCATAAAGTGGCTATATAGAGAAGAAAAACTAAAATAAATATAAAATTATAGTATGATTCAATCTCCATTAAAATGAAATATCTGTGCAATACATGTGTACATGTGTGTACATAAATCTGTAAAAATATTAGCCATATTTACTTCTATAAGGAAGTTAAAGATGTGACAGACTTGGGTCATGAAAATTGTTAAATTTTTATTCTATACAATTATGTATTGAATGAATCTTTTACAGCAAAATTTTATTCATGTATTAATTTCACATTTCTTTTTTAAAAGAGCAGAAAATGTCAACCTACGGGCGCCTGGGTGGCTTAGTCGGTTAAGCGTTCGACTTTCACTTAGGTCATGATCTCGCGGTTCGTGGGTTCGAGCCCCGCGTCGGGCTCTGTGCTGACTGCCAGCTCAGAGCCTGGAGCCTGTTTCAGTCTGTGACTCCCTCTCTCTCTGACCCTCCCCTGCTCACGCTGTCTCTCTCTCTCTCTCTCTCTCTCCTAGAAAAAAAAAAAACATTAAAAAAAAAAAGAAAATGTCAACCTAGGTTCAACATGTCAGAAATATTTAAATTTTAATAAAATTAAAAAATAGTAAATGCATCCATAAAAAGTAGTGTATTTCTAAGACTCAAAGAGAACTCTCTTTCAGTGCCTAGATGCTACTTATTTTTCATGTGAATACTTTAAAACTTTAAGAAGACTCTAGGAAAACATGCAATAAGCTATCATTATCAATTTTTCTGTTGGCTACAAAATCTACCAAATTTTATTCTTATATTTTCACAATTCCCTACTGCATATACATACATAGCTTTGTCTTTTAGTTTATTATCTATTTCTATCCTTTTTTCTTGTCTTCATTAGTATAGGTACACTCTTCCTTTAAAAGCAATCTCTTTCTCAGAGGAATCACAACTAAGTAATCCTAACAGCAAACAAGAGTGATGTTAATGAACTCAAAATACAACTTTTAAGACTTCCCAAAGAGTATAACACTATAACACCCTAACATCTGGGAAGAAAACTTACCCTCACATAGTGTGAGAACGTTTTGAAGAGTTATGACTCTCCTAGTTTATTTACTTATTTTAAAAGTTTTTATTTATTTATTATTTATTTATTTATTTATTTAATTTATTTCTGAGAGAGAGAGAGAGACAGCATGAGCAGGGGAGGGTCAGAGAGAAAGGGAGATACAGATTCTGAAACAGTCTCCAGGCTCTGAGCTAGCTGTCAGCACAGAGCCCAACGTGGGGCTCGAACCCACAAACCATGAGTTCATGACCTGAGCCAAAATCGGATGTTTAACCGACTGAGCCACCCAGGAACCCCTTAAAAAAGTTTTTAATGTGTACTTATTTTTGAGAGACAGAGACAGAGACTTATTTTTGAGAAACAGAGCATGAGTGGAGGAGGGGCAGAGAAAGAGGGAGACACAGAATCCAAAGCAGGCTCCAGGCTCTGAGCTGTCAGCCCAGAGCCTGACACAGGGCTTGGGCCTAAAAACCATGAGATTGTGACCTGAGCCAAAGTCAGACATTTAACCAACTGAGCTACCCAGGCATCTGCCTAGTTCTTAATATGACTTCCAGGTGACTTCCTACTGGAGAATACTTGTCACAGAGGTTAAATTTGAAATACCATTCAGAGCTTGTAAATATCTTTGAATATTAATGTGTAGTATTGACAATTTAATATTTAAAGGTAATTATTTTACCCATTTTCAATAATGTATGGTCTTTTGAAACAAACCACCTCCCTCAGGAGACTGTAGACATTGTAAAAAAATACATGGTATTCAAAGTCACACTATGTTTAAAATATTAATCTACTACAAAGAGTACAAATAAATTTCAAGAACATCTTTAATTATAAACTGAAAAAATAAAAAGATCTGTGACAAAAATAGAATGAAACTCTATTAGTAACATCTTCACCCATCATACAACTCTATATGACACTTAAGACTCACTATGGCAATGAGTATATGGGAAAATAGATATTATAATCAGTATAATGAATTCCCAAAGATATCAGTATCTCCATTCAAAGAACCAAAGAGACTTTGCAGATATAATAAATGTAAAGGAACTTGAATAGGAAAGAGTATCTTGGATCCTCTACATGTATCCAATCTATTCAATGAGTCCTAAAAGTCATAGAACATTTTCCTGGCTGAAGTCAGAAAGAAAAATGACTACAGAAGAAGGAACAAAAACATGCAGTATTTCTGAATTTCTTTTAAAGAAGTAAAAGGGGTCTACCAGACAGTGAATGTGAGCAACCTCCTTAAACTTGAAAATGGAGAGCAACAGCTTTCCTCATGAAGCCTCCAATAAGGAATGTAGCCCTACAAACATCTTGATTTTAGCTTAGTGAGTCCTGTGTTGGATTTCTGACCTACAGAAATCTGAAATATGAAATTTATGTTAGTCACCAAGCTTGTGGTAAATGGTTATACCAACAATAGATAACTAACAAATCATAATCATAATATAATAATAAAATATGTCCACTCTTAAGTTTGTTACATAGTATAATAGTAATATGTAATATGTCAGTATCAAAAATTTAAATGATGAGAGGAGGAGGAAGAAAAGGATAAAAACTAATATTGCATTTACTGAATAGTTACTATGCACTAAGGATTTTTCTGAGAGTTTCCTATAAGTGATCCTAATAGGAATACTTGGAAGTAATTTTCTTATAAAATATTGCCTCTCTGAGGCACAAAGATACTGTGTAAGTTGCCAAAGATCACATATTCAGAGAATAGTACAATTGGAATTCAAAATCAGGCACTAAACTGTGAGACTTAGAAGTATGTCTTAAAAGTAAAATTTTGGCAGACAAAAAGTAAAATGGGATTCCATGCGAAGCTTGTGAAGTCCTTTAAATAATTCTATTTCTTGGTGATTTAAAAGTTTCTCTCTAATGCAGTGAAATTAAAGTAGGACCTGGCTCAAAGATACCCCAACTACCATGATTGGTTGGGGAGAGAGAGGTGAACTAAACAGATGTGGACACTATAGTTCCCTATTAGAGTACTATCTCTAGCAAAGGAAAGGAGCAATGCAGAATTAAATTGACATATGCATTTAACAAGACTAAAAGTGGGGGCTAAAAAATTGGTTTTTAAATTGTGAGATAGTAGAAACTATTAAGGAAGTTATCTTTTTCTGGATTGGATGATGGGCAAACATTTGCAATGATTGGATGCTAATAATGCTAAAGGTGAAAAATTGGAATCAAGGGTGGAAGTACTAAAAAGTTTTATGCATTAAACTTAAACTTGAAATACCTATGACCGCATAAGTAATTTGTGAAGTAGGTAAATGAATATATCTATTCAGAATAGATATAATCATCTCAATTAAAGGTCACTATTTGAAAACGATTCCCTAAATCCCCTAAAGAGGGGAGAGGAGAGTGGAAGGATGGTGTAGAAGCCTGAGTAACACCACTTTTTGGAGGGTAGAAAAGTGGAAGACTATAGAAATTTGGAATGTGGTTGGAAAACCTTAGAATAGTGGGAGGAAGTCATGTAAGAGAAGTGTAATTTCTTTAGGGAGTAATTCATTCAGTAAAGAGCTGCTGAAATATGTGACTTTAAGGCAGTATATACAACCAAAATAGTGGTGATTGGATTCCATGGAAGGACAGTCTGGAGGGAGTGGGGAAAGCATCACCAAGAATTGGTGATGCCTACAATAGACAAGGGTGATATAGGAAATGGAGACAGCATATATCAAAAAAGTTAAGGGAATAAAATTAAAAGAATGAATGAAATTAAGTAGTCGTCATAGAAGAATATGGGATCAAAGTTTTGACGTTATTGTGTTTCTTTTTGAAAATAAAGGAGTTCTATTTCTAGGCTACTGATAGAAATGGGAAGCTTATAGTACAAATGAGAAAGCACCCCCCCCCAAAAAAAAAAGAAACCTTTGAGACTGTTAAGTGGGAGAAACATTGTGTACAAGTTGGCAGTTAACAGGAGAAGAAACTTCCCTTCCTTTTAGAAATTGAGGAGAAGGAATCAATAACAGATGCAGGAAGAGTAAATGTGTTGATGGGAAAAGGAAGGATTTCATAGTCAATTCCTAAAAGGATTGGCAAGCAGGAGAAAATTTGAGAGGTGAAAAGATTGCTGTGGAAATATGAAAAGCAGATCAGAATGGACCGAAGGAATGGAGTTTAGTGGGTCATCAGCTGGGACAAGCCATAAAAGAAGATGGCTGTCCCTGTGTGAGGGACTTCCTAGAAATTTCTTCCTTCTTGAGATTATGGCTAATGCAGAGTTAAGCTGCTAGACACACCACTTTCAGAAACGTGTTCTATAGTGCTTGAAATATCCTCTTCCAAGTGGCAACTACCTTGGGAGCATTATGCTGAAATGACATTCAGTTACTCTAGACTTCTAAGTGAGCATAGATGAGTATAAATATGCATTCTTTTCACCATCAGCTGAGGTAGTCAAAATGAATGAGAATACCATGCTAGTGACTTGGAGAAGGAGGTACTGTTAAAGAAAAGAAATGCCTTCTTCTTGGAATCCTAAAATTACCTGTAAGGAGAAATCCCAAAACAGAACTATTTCCCATTCTTTTGAAGTCTAATCCAGGAAGATAATAATTAGTGGCAATTATGTAATAGAAGTCACAAGCTGTGAATCCATGGCTTACCATTCTAATGTGATAATGGTGGAAATCAAACTTCTTATAATATTAGCAAGTGCTCAAGATTTGGACTCAGTATTACTTGGAAATTAGTAATACTAATTTTGTCAGTACTTCTATATACTCTATCTCTTAAACTATATTTGTTATAATTTGTTATAACTTGTACTTGAAAATGCTAAATAAGATTTTAATTAACAACACAGTTATTTTATGAGAGCACAGCATACTATTTTACCCTGCTGAGAATTGTCAGGACATGAATGTGAAACCCTACCTGCATTATTTCTCTCTAGCAAACATTAAAACATCTTGCTATCACCAGGTGCATAGTTCCAGTCTGGCGTCAAGTGATTCATCAATTGTAAGGTCATACCTTACTCTTTTCATTATTCTCATAGCTACCCTTGAAATTCAAGAGGTGGTAGACAAGTTAGAAATCAATGAACTAAATTTTCTTTCTCAAAAGGAACTTTTTTTTCTTCTTCATTACAAAAGACAATTGTGTCCATGGTTTCAGAATCTGTCTTCTTGATTGTGTCCTCAGATTCGTGTAAACCATGGGAGACCGTTTTTTTTAAAATTATTTTTACATGAAAAGGATCGTTAATATACAGAACAATTACCCCAGTTTATGGTTACTTAAAGAAGAAATTTAAAAGGTGTTTGAAGTTTCTCCCATATTTTCAAGTATTTCCATTTAAGGAGATGAGACAAGTAGAAATGGGAGCAATCAGGACCTGTTGAAATTAAATTGGATCAGTTTATTAAATTTGCTTTGCAAGTTTTTTTTTTCTTTTCAACAAATAAGATACTTGGTTGGAAGTGAAACTGGTTTAATTTTCTTCAAGTGTCTTGATTTACGTTAACCAACTCACTTAAAATTGTGGCACTTGGAACAATTAACAAAATGGAAAAATGGAACAGCTCCGATTTCAAAAGAAAGTGACATACAGCAAAACAATGAAATATTTGGAAACTGGAATGTTCTTCTTGTAAGATGTAAAAAAAATAATTTTGATGGTGGAAATAAAGCCTTTAATGATATATTACCTATTTTTCCTAACTCTAAGTTACTCATTGTCCAATATAATTCAAAATGAAAAGGAGATCCCCTTTACATTTTGTGGCAAGATATTCTACACTGCCCCACTCTCATTCTTTTCAGGGTGATACTAGAAAATTTTAATGTTCTGGCTTTTATTTTATTATTTTATTAATTTTTGTAAGAGTGTATTTTAAATCTGTCTGAAGAAAACCTAATTTTTGTCTGTCATATGTTTTGGAGCTGAGTGCCGTCTATGGAATGTGTCTTCTCAAAATTCATATATTGAAGCCCTAATCCCCCTTTGCAATAGTTTTCGGAAATGGGGTATCGATAAAGTTTTTATTAGGTCATGAGGGTGGGACCCTCAGGATGAGGTTAATGCCCTTATAAGAAGAAACACAAGAGAGGTTTTTTTCCTCTCTGTCACGTGAAGACACAGCAAGAAAGAAGCCATCTGTAAGGAAGGAAGAGAACCCTCACCAGAACCATACCATGCTAACACCCTGAATGTGGACTTCCAGACTCTAGAACTGTGAGAAAATAAGTTTCTGGTTTTCAAGCTACCCATTTGATGGAATTTTGCCATGGCAGCCAAGTTAAGGCACTGAACATGCTTTCTTATTTTTCCTTAGGAGTGTTCAGGTTGAAGTGTGGCAAAAATCTCATAAAAGTTTTCTGTGATACCCCAGTAAAGGCTGGACTGAAGACCCAAAAACTCCACTTATCAAAGATATTCCTTCTCAGTCATTGCATAAAAGCAACAGAGCTATTGGACCAGAAGACCCTTTGTTAAATAAACCATGGGCGTCTCAATACTAACTGGCATGGACAAGAATCTAGTGACTGAAGGATTCTCTTGCAATACATATCTGAAATATAGAATCCAGACTCAATAATGTCTGTTACTTAGTTTTTTACTATTCCACCAGAGTGTGAGTGTAGAAACATCTTTGACATACAAACTAAAGAAACTAGACATTTCTGGTACTCTTAAATTTATGAACTGTAATTCATATCATTCATACATTCATATCACTCATAGATTAGTTATAATATATTTTTATTAAAGAAATTCTATCCATTGTGTTTACTATAATCCCACTGAATATGGTAAATGGGAAACGATATGCAATCTGTGGATACTATTAAGTCAGACATTATAAAAATAATAATCAAAAACCAAACTCTTTACTCTAGAGAACTGATGATTACTAGAGGGGAGATGGGTGATGGGATGAGTGACACAGGTGAAAAGGATTACAAATACACTTAATTTGATAGTAGTGAATAATGTATACAGAGTTGCAGAATCACTATATTGTACACCTGAAACTAACATAATGCTGTATGATAACTATACTGGAACAAAAAGAAAAATAAAAACAATAAAGTGATTAAGCAATTAACCTTTTATATTCATGCATATATTTTAGTGTGTTAGTGTAATACATGAATTATACATAATAGTGGCTTGAATGAATAAATTTAGATTATTTAAAATTTAGATTTAAAATTAGTTTAGAAAATAATCAAGTAACAAAAAATACATGGTTAAATTTAGTCATTACGAAAAAGGTAAAAATACATTATTCACTAAGCCCTGAGATCAATATACATATACATTTTCCAAATGTACTGGCTAAGCTATATTTAATAATTCATATTTATTAGGACATTCTACTTCCAGAGAATTCTCTCCATGGTGTCACATGTGCTCATAAACATACACATATATTCACAAATGTTATCTACACATTCATCCATATATGCATGTATATGCATGTCTATGCCCGTAACACTTTATAATTGTATATAAAAATCCAAAAATACTGAGTAAGCCAATGCAATAATTGTGGCTATTTCCACTGAAAAATGCAAAAAAGTTAACATGCCTGCAGAAGTTCACAGAAATAGGACTCATGCCCTGCTTATTTTAACAGATTTCTTCTTAACTAACTGACTCATATGAAGTCATTTAACAGACTTTGTGATGTAGTGCCCACGTATATAAAATAAGCTATATGATCTTCAACATCACCTCTCTTTCTTAAAAATTACACATTCTTAAGGTGGAGTTGAAGACAACTTTAAAATAAATGCTTCAAATTTTTCCTCTATTCATATAGTGAATCACATATCTGTGTTATGTGATATGTTTTCTATCTTCAACTTAACTTCTTTCTTTAAATGTGTCTTTCAGTTCCCCTTTGTAGTAATAATGCACTAAAAATCCTACACAAGGAAATAATAAAATATTCTTATGCGTTGTAACAAGAAAAGTCGGAATAGCTAATGTAATATCTCATTAGCCATTAATAAATAATGAAACAATAGCATATCCAGTGCACATTCTCAGGAGACAAACACATCGCGGTCTTCAGTAACTAAAAAGGACTTTAAGGGCTTAAGTTATAATCTTCATCTACTGTGTATTCAGCCACAAAACTCAATAAAGTTGACAAATCTAATTTTCTAAAGGCTAGAGGTTGTTTTTTGGTGCAACAGTGATAGGAAGATTTGCCGGTGGGTGTCTGACTCCAATGAATCTAGCATCATACCAACAAGGCAGCAGATACAATGAAAGACATTCTGGACAAACAGTTCCTTTTTATATCTGTAATAGTATTTTTTAGTCAGGATAAATATCATTCAAGATCTTTTATCAATTTGCCAGCCCACATATTAAAATGTACACCTCAATCTCAGTCAAGCTTTGAAATAGAGGTAAGCAAAATTATATGAGGTAGGTGATTAAATCATGACATTAGGAAAGTGTTGGTTACTTTTAAAAGGTATAATGAATATCATGAGCAGAAACTTCGTTTTAAATCTGAAATCATTAAAACGTTGCCAAAGGCCATGTGTCTAGTTCCACAGTTTGAAACAAAAGCTGGCACTCATTAAATTGTCACCACAAAAAAAGCTATAAAAATAATTCTTTAAAATATGAGAGTGGTGGAAAAGATAATACGGGAACCTAGAGCGTCAAAACTTTGTTATAGGATCAACTGTCCCCTCAGGATTTTATAACAAGGAGCTTCCGTTTGGTATTAATGTGGATCCATATACTAGTGAACATTAGTGCAACCATATTACAATCTGAGAAGTGGTTATATATCATAGTTATATGTTATATTAGCTAACTGGTCAAATAACAAGCATATCCATTCAAATAATAATATTAGTATTCAAGGATTTTGAAGTAAGCTTTTAAAGAATACTGAAGATATCTCTGCTATAATTTACATCTAGGTTTCAATAGAAAGACTAAGAATAGTGTAGCATTTAAGAAAGGAGCTATGACTTGTAGTTTAAACATTTTGATAGCACAGTGCTTGGGTAAAAGTATTTTACTTTTCTACTCATCAAACCCAGGGAAAATATATCAATATTTATCCAAAGAGGAAATACAAGATGTGCTCTACAGAATAGCATAATAGGTGTATCACAGGTAAACAGAAAAAATGAGGCTTAATCTGCACAGAAGTATAAAATTTGATGTAGATTTATTGAGTGTATATTACATCTATTCTAAATGAGAAAGATGCAGCAACAAATAACACTGATAATGAGATAGACAAATATGAAATATTTTAGGAAAATATAAGCATTATGAAGAAAAATAAAGCAGGTAAGAGAAGTACAGTTTTCCATTGCCTGATTAAGGAAGTGGAGGAATACGAAGGAGATAAGAAGTGGAACCATACTGATAAATTGTCACCACAACCCTAGAAGTTTCTAGGAAAAAGGAGATGCAAAAGTTCTTATGTTTTTGCTTTGATATTGCCAGCCACCTGATTTATGAATAATTATATTTGTATAGATATACATCTTTTTTTAAAGAAATGATTAATATGTATACTTTTCAGCATGGACATCCTTAAAAGTGAATCATTTTACCTGGGAATTTGGCAATATTATTTAGCAGCATCTAAGATTATTTCACAATATATACATACATTGAATCATTGTTTTACACCTAAAACTAATGTGTTATATGCCAATTGTATCTCAATATATAAAAAATAAATAAAAACTGAAAAACTTATTCTTAAATTAATGGGTTATAACATAAATGAGTCATATGTAAATATATTAATTTGTCTTTTTATGTAATTGCTGTACAAATTATAACTATTATTCAAGATTATTTAAAATAATGTTTCACATACCGTGCATTCACATGTATCTGATACAATCTTCCATAATAGCATTTGATACACTGGTGTTCGATTGTGGGATGACTTCCCTGGATCCATATATATATATACACACATATATATGAGTATTTATATTAATATAAATATATTAATACACATTAATATATTAATATAAATTAATATTACTCATATTAACATAAACATTTATTTTTATATATTTAGGTAATATATATACAACTTATGTTTCATCATTCTAAGCTTCTAGTAAAGCTAACACAAAGTATGTAGTGAATAAATATTTGTCAAGTAAACAGATGCATAAATAGACAGATGAATACATGAATGAAATGCATGAAACAAGGAATAGATTAACTGTTGATTTGAATCAGCATGCAAAGTGCCACAGAAAAATAAATCGCATATGCATATTTTGTACATATTCTGGAAAACTTAACCATGACTGTATATCCAGAAAAATAAGTTATGTAATAATTTACCTAATGTCCACATATTAAAATGTGATTATCAGTAAGGATTTGCAGTGGGGAGGTGGTATATAGTCAGAATACAGAGAATTTTTAGATCAGTGAAATTATTCTATATAATATTATAATAATGGACATATGCCATTATATATTTGTTTAAATGCACATAATGGACAGGAAGAGTGAATTCAAAGGTAAACTATGTACTTTGGATGATAATGATGTGTCAATTTAAAAAATGTAGCATTAAGGTAAGCGATGTTGAAAATAGAGGAGGATAACACAGGGAGTATATAGGAAATCTCTCTACCTTCCTTTCATTTTTTTTATTACAAATCCAAAATTTCTCTAAAATTGTCTTAAAATGAGATTACATATAACATACGATTCAACTTTTTTTTGTTTCTGAGGAATACAACCATACCCAATTTTAGAAAACTTGGAATTTGCATTTCCCCTTATTAATTACCTATGGAAACTTTAAAATTTCTAGCAGTCTCCTTGGCATTCGTTATTTTGACCAAAGATAGATCCTCCCCTCCAGAGGGAAACTTGTCCTCTTTGGCCCAACATACAACTTCATGAGAAATACACATGGAGAAGAGAGGGAAAGGGGACAGGGGACACTGGCCTACCAGCCAGACCAGCTGAATCAACCCTGGAGATCAATGGAGTGGCAGATGTGTCATTCTTTAATAAGTCTCAGAATTCCAACCCCACCTATATAAATAAGGGAAAGATGATATTTCATTCTTCTTGTTTCCATTTTTTTCCCCTGTTCTATTAGATGCCCTTACTCCTTTTTAACTTCATTAAGTTTGTGTTTTCTGATGAGTATCCCATATTCTTGACTTCTTTTTTCTACCCTATCTTTCCATTAAGATCATATTGTTTTACCTTACATTCCCTATAATTAACTGAAATATTAATCATATGACTTGTCTCTTAATGTCTAGCACACCAGAGTTGAACTTTCCTCTGCATGTGGCTCTAATGTCATTCTTCCCATGCTCTGTGGTGCCAAAATAGAACTCCTGAAACTCATATTTCCCCAAAACATCCATTATACATTTCTATTTCCTTTGCTCATGTTTCTCCATCTGTCTGTCATGTGTCCCAATATGTCATACTTTCACACTTTCAAGACTCAGCTGTAAGGTCTTTCCTCGTCTTCACAGACAGATATAAATGACATGGTGTTCCTTAAATCCCACATTCTATAGTGGCATATATTTTCATGCGGCTATAATATGTTTCATCAAATTATCTCCCTATTTTTAGATTGCAGAGGCTTTAAGAATGGCATTGGGACATGTAAATAGTTAGCTTCTTAGGACCAGACATTAATAGATATAGTAACTATGTATATGTTTATGAATAAATGAAATAATTGAATTAGAAAGGAATTTGGTATGCTATTTTACTCTGAAGCATATATTATTAATCCACCTAACCATTTATTTGTTGTTTATATTGCTACATATACTTGTAAGGTGTAAAATGTGTGCCCTAATAGAATGGAAATTGCTGAAAGTAAATAAGAGGAAAGACCACAGGCTCACCTCTGAAGTGTTAATGATTTAAATAAGCATGAAAAATCAAGGAGAATTCACTGTTATTATAACAACTATGAAACATACATTACAGAAAAAAAAAATCTCAGCACATGAACTCTAAGATTAGAAGGGGAAAACAATAATGGTAGAAGAATTTACAGCATAGTTGGGAAACTACTTTTAAGACAATTACTCTTGTCTCGCAAATATTAGGCAAACTATCATCTCTTGTGATCATTTCATATTGAATCTTAACTTTTAGATGTCAGTGTATACAGTTTTCAAACTAGTTGGGAAGTAGCAAACAGAAGTGGCTTTGTTCTGTGTAAGAATATAGCCACAGATATTTGATTGACAACCTCCAGTTTTGCCACAAACAGTGAAGAAATCTCTATTTTCTGCATCCAGAGTATAATTCTGGGTTGCTCTGAAAAGACCAGTAGTACTATAACAGAGTTTTTATGTTTCACTGTATCCTCAAAATGCCCTTTCGCAGGTGTCATCCGCTTTTTTGATTTTTCTACTGAAATAAAAATATTTTTTTAGAGATCCTGATATCTCACATGTATACATATTGACACTTCAAGTTCAAGATACATCAGTGCCTCTACCTTGAAAACCACAAAAGTTATTGAAATAGGAAATATTTAAGTTTGACAGTCATTGCCCTCTGAATCTGTGAATATCACTTTGGGTCTGGGCAATGAGCATACAATGTTAGACAAATATTTACATGAACTCTGTTGGATCTGTTTTATTATTTATGCTTTGCTATTTGCTTTTTTACCTGTAATCCAAAGAACATCATGCATTTTTAAAATCCTCTTGTACAGCATTATAGACACTAGATAGAAGATACTTTTTCCACAAGTGTTGTGATCATCTGACCTCTTCTACTAAATTGTTGGCTTACTTTTTCCTAAAAAAGTTATTTCAAACAACTAGAGTAACTTTTGATGTTCTGATGTACTTTTCTCCCTGAGGAAAAGCAATATCCAGAAGTATAAGAGAGTTTTGAAAATTGTGGGCCAAGAAAGCTCTGCAGGGTATGTGGACAGAGAAACTAAGTGACTTCCCTATTCTTCACTCCCCAGTATACATACCCTGTATGGTCACAGAGGGACCTATTAGTAGAGAGACACTGTCTCTTCTTTGAGTTCTTACTGGTGTCCATTAGTTGGATGCTGAAAGGCTATGAAGTTATTTATCTGTTTTACCCAAACTCTGTTTCTGTCATGTCTACTGTTACCATTTCTCAGAGCAACTCCATGATATCTTTTTAGCAGTTAGCCATTTGTGACATTGTTTCCTACAGGGGTCTCCAGATAGTTCAGTGTACTTAAAGATATCCTTCACATGCAGCATTTGTTCATGTATGTGTGGAGTGTACCCCCAAGCAGTTTCCAGTCACACTCCCTTGTACCCCAGCATCAGAATCATGGGTTTCAGTGTTGGGAAATACAGCTACATATAATACTGACCAAGTCAACTAAATCAGAACTAAAAGACATAGTTGCTATAGAATATAGTTACTTGCAATTTTGAAAGATAGTTAATGAATTATTATTTAGTATGTTGATTGATTTTCAACTATCCTCAATTTTTCTTTTTTAATTTTAGAGAGGGAGGGGGAAGGGTCAGGGAAGAGAGTGAATCTTAAGCTGGGTCCACACTCAGTGCAGAGCCTGATGCAAGGCTTGATCCTATGACCCTGGGATCATGACCTGAGCTGAAATCAAGAGTGGGATGCTCAATCAACTGAGCCACCCAGGTGCCCCCATCCTCAATTTTTATCCTAACAGATCCTAAGTCAGAAACAACAAGGTGCAATATTGAATCAGCATAAGTGAGGATAAAGCTTATATTATATCAATATATTATATTGATATATTATATCAATATATATTGATATATATATATATATCAAGCTTATATATATTACCATAAGTAATCTTTGTTTCTCATTATATATGGATAAAACATTTAGTGTCTTTTACTCTGCCATTTTAAGGACCAGTCCTGTGATAATCACTGTTCTAGGCACTTGGGACACCTTAATTAACAAACCAAGAAGGTATGAAAATTAAATTCTAAGTGAGAAGACATAAAACAAACAAAATATATAAATGACACAGTAGTTAGACAATGATAAATGTTTTGGGACAAAATGGAGCCAAGTAGGAGTCATGAGACTGCTTGGTGGGGTATAGAGAAAGGTAAAATTTGGGTCAAGGTTATATAGAAATAAATCAGTAGTCAGTAGATACCTCAAACAGAAATATTTCAAGCACAGCAAAAGCCAGGGCCAACTCACTAAATTAGGAACAAGCCTTGTGTTTTCCTGAAAGAATAAGAGAGACACTATTACTGGATTAGAAGGAGAACAGTGGGCCAGACCACCTGGATCCTTGAAGACAGTTGCCAGAACTTTGTCCTTTACTTTGAGTAATGGGGAGAAACTGCATGATTTTGAACAAAGACATTATATGCTTTGACCTCATTTCCCAACGGAATACCGCAGTCCCTGTGTTGAAAATAGGGGACAAAGGGATACCAGTTGGTTGACTGTTTTGTTAATGTAGGTACTAGATGATGTCAGCATGAACAGTGATGGTAGAAGTAAAAGTGAGAATAAGTAGCAAAACTCTGGATATATTAGTAGTTACAGCCAATTTGCTACATGGATTATATTTTAAAATGTATTATATGCAGAAATCTATCGATGACAAAGAGGTTTTTGTTTTGTTTTTGTCATATAAGACTTTGCCAGAATTTGAAATTTAAACTATTCAGAGAAGATAATAGTATATCACTTACTCACATTCCCTCTCTTGGAAACAATCTTTGCCAAATCTTTGCTGTATTTCTCTCCCATTATTCAGACCTCTATTCCAAAATTGCATCCTCAGAGATAAGTTTCAAATAGTGCACACCATATAGTAGTGATTAATAAATATCTTATTAAATATATTTCTATATTTCTAAACGAAACTATTTTTTCTTGGTCTTTTATCCTATTTGTAGATCTTTATATTATATAGTAACCTACATTTATAACTGGTGCTAACACTATAATGATCAAATATAGTAAACTGCTATATTTGTGCTTTTTGAACACTGTCTTGAGTTCTGGTTTATAACCATACTCAAAACCGTATTCAAAGCTGCTACATTCTACAGCAGCTAGACATATAATTCAAGTCAAAAAAATAATCCGAATATCTTCCTTATAACGTAGACTTAATAACTAATCATGAGTAGTAGTTTTTTTGGGGGGGGGTTTGTTCTATGAGAACTATGTTTTAGCAAGGCTTATTATTGGGCTTTTGAAATATATTATGGAATAGTTCTTGCTGTGATCCCTTTCATATCACATAAATAATAGTATTGATTAGTTCAACCTTTTCAATGACAAATGGTTGTTGCAAAATACAATAAAATTCTAAGAGAAAATAAGTCTAAAACAAAATTTCATGCTAAAAAAATCCTTTGATGGGACATATAAGTCATACTAATATTTTAAACATTTTTCCTATTTTTATTGAAGTATAGTTTACATAGTGTGAAATTGATTTCATTAGTTTTAGTGAATGGAAACCCCTGTGCAACCCACATCGTTATCCTATTGCTGTACTGTTGAATGTCATTTCTTGAATTTTTTAAGCGTTTTTCTTTTTTTTATGAAGTCAGAGTTTATTTCTATTTAAAATGCTTATGAGCCTTTAAAATGTCTAAAGTCTCAAGGATATCCAGGTTTACAAGGATATTACAGTCAGGTGGTGACTGAGGGTTCACCCATTCATTGATAAGGGCTCAGAAGGATCCTGGGTAATTTTATACCTCAAAAAAAATTTTTTTCTGTATGTAAAAGGTGACGTCAGCTTTGCTTGACACAAACACATCAGCTAGTGACAAAGAAAACACAGTGTTGGAAACACTACCTGTCTTTGCAAGGGACAAAGACATGTGGTCAGAGAACAAAGCCATCCAAACTGCTGAGGAGCAGTATTACTAAAGTAAAGAAGAAACAGAAGTGTATGTGGAATCTCCATGAAAATCTGTCTTGCATTATCCTTGAAACCAGGTCCTCCAATAATCGGTTTGAAAACCTGGGATCATGGTGCGTTTTAGTATTAAATGCAACTTTTTTTCCCACAACAGCTTCAAGGATTAAAATCATTACCCAGATTTTATACCAAAGTAAAAAAGCTCTCAGTAAAATGTTTCAGCTATCAATTTTTCTGGGTTTGTGGTAGTTTTTTGACATGTATTAACACCTGATGGCTGCTCATGTAGAAGCTGTGGATATTAAAAAAAAGCTCCTGATATAAATATTATATATATTAATGATTTTATATATCATATATAATGATATATAATAATATATAATATTAGAGAATTAGAATTCTGATGAACTAATGATATTATTTTTGAATAGAAACTTGTAGTGTATAATTTAATTTGGATATCATAGGATTTTTTAGAGTGAAAAGATTTATATATCCATTTGGATAACTTAAAGGAAGTAAAAGTCCAGCTAATAGATGTGGTCCAAACCCCAATAAAGTGATACATTAATTAATTTTCTTTCTTTTTTTTAAAATTTATTTATTTTGAGAGAAAGGGAGAGAGAGGTGGGGGGTCAGGGGCAGAGAGAGAGACAGAGAGAGAATCCCAAGCAGGCTCCGCACTGTCAGAGCAGAACCTGATGGTGGGCTTGGACTCAAAAACTGTGAGATCATGACTAGAGCTGAAATTAAGAGTCAGACACTGGGGCACCTGGGTGGATCAGTTGGTTCAGCATCTGACTTCAGCATAGGTCATGATCTCACGGCTCCTGAGTTTGAATCCCCACATCAGACTCTGTGTTGGCATCTCAGAGCCTGGAGCCTCCTTTGGATTCTGTGTCTCCCTCTTTCTCTGGTTCTCCCCTACTCATACTCTGTCTCTCTCAAAAATAAAGAAAAAAAAAAAAGATCAGACGCTGAACAGACTGAGCCACCCAGGAACCCCTCTTTCTTTTTGATGAGAACAGATGAACAGAAACGCTGACTTTCTCTGCCCTGAAAACCTTGCTAAAGCTTATAAATAACGACACACTAAGCAATTGTTTTTTTTTTTTTAAATATTTTTATTTATTTCTAGGAGAGAGAGAGAGAGAGACAGCGTGAGCAGGGGAGGGTCAGAGAGAGAGGGTGTCACAGACTGAAACAGGCTCCAGGTTCTGAGCTGGCAGTCAGCACAGAGCCCGACGCGGGGCTCGAACCCACAAACCGCGAGACCATGACCTAAGCGAAAGTCTGACGCTTAACCGACTAAGCCACCCAGGCGCCCCAGCAATTGTTGAAATTTACTTTTCATGAACAAATTTCCCCAATATGCATTTTTATTTTGATATAGCTTCAACTCACCTGTTCAGTGTCCATGAGTTTCTATTCATTCTATTCTTATAAAACATATTTTTGGATTTTTTATCCACACTTTTGTGTAGTAGTCAGCTTGAACTATCATGGACTTTAGATGTCTGGGAACTGTAGAAAACTATATACTTGATTTAAATTGATGAACTTCTAGAAGGATTGTAATCATCATCTTGTACTTGACAGTGACCTCCTGAAGTTTCTAGAACTTTTGAAATAATACCATATATTCAAACGTTTACACAAATCAATATAGCCAAAGGAACTAGGTCAAAAGCACAAGAAAACATAGGGGAAAACTCTTAATGAGTAATTGAAAATATGGAAAATCTGCTAGACTAGATTTGTGTGTGTCTGTGTATGATCATGCATGTCTATAAACCTAACAAATTCTGCTAAATATTAACAGTATCATAAGTTTTCAAAATAAACAGAAAAAATGAATAAAAAGCCTCTTAATGTCACAGAAATATGAGAAAATAATGGTATTTTACTAAAAAATAAGGCAACTTAAAATACGTCCAGGTATGTATAATATAAAGTTATAAAAAGTAATAGGAAAGAAATTGCATGGCCAAATCACCAAGGGAAATAAAATTTAAAAGATGAAAGGAACACACACAAAGCTGCAAAAGGAAAGTTAATTTCTATATGCTCTCCAAGCCCTCATTTTTGGCTGTCTGCAAGATATCTCTACTTGAATATCCTGCTGACACTTAAACTTTACATATCTATAGCCAAGCTCATTATTTTCTCTATCTTTTCTATGTTCCTATCACTGTCAATATCATCATTATACTCCTGGCTCTCCAGGCTATTAAGTATATAGTCATCTTTGATTTCATCTTTTCCTTAGCCACATCCCATCTATCAAAAATCTTCTTCCAAAGCATTTCTTCAAATTTAGTACCTACTTTCAGTTATTACAATCAGAACCCTTTCCCATGTCATAACCGGTCTTCAAGAATAACCAGTATAAAATTACTTTTACTGTCAAATTATATCTCCTTTTATTTGGCCAAATAATACAGCAAAAATAATTTTGATCTGGCACTACTGAAGTCTAAATGTAGTTCCAATTTGTACTCTTAATCAGATTAAAACCATAGTTAACTGAAAACAAATTAAAATCATAATAAATGTCTCCAGTTTTCACTTTAGGTTTCCTTATACAATTTCTTCTTGCATAATTCTGTGCACTCCCCAAAACTCAACTGACTACTTATATAGTGAGGACAACACATATTTCCCTTCTCATATCCTTCATTTAAGTTCTAGGGCCACAAATCAGAGCTGGCAGTTGGTTTCACTTTGTTATCACAGTCTTTTAAACTATTTATATATGATACTCAACCTTTAAAGTTAGACATTATTATTCTCTATATTATGGAGAAGAGAAATAAAGGCCCAACCTGGCTGAATTAATATGTGGTGGAGACTGGATACAGAGTCAGACACGATGATTCAAGAGTCCACAAGTTATTAACAATGTGCTCTTCACCGTCTCCTATAGCACTAGTTTCCTACTGATCATCTCCCTTTGATTGTTCCATGCTAACTTCTAATCTTTATCCAGAAAAGTTCTATCTTCACAGACTCCCTATTTCAAATGCTCTCACCTGTTAAGCACAAGGACACTAAAACAATATTCCCTTGATTTATCTGATAGTTCTAGCATTTAATAGCTCTGCTATTTTAGGCAAGCTTTAGTAATATCTCAAGTCTTCAACAATACATCTCTTCATTAAGAAAGTCACAAGAACAGATTAAGTAGAATATTTAAACAAGCAAACAAACAAAAATTCTTACTTTTATTTTCTCAGTGTAACTTATTTTCCCATCCCTTCCTCCGTCCCTCCCATCTTCCTTCTTTTTTTCTTCCTTCTATTCTTATTGCTACTTTGTTTTAAAGTTTATTTATTTGTTTTGAGATAAATATGCATGTGCATAAGTGGGGGAGTAGCAGTGAGAGGGAGAGAGAGAGACTCTCTAGCAGGCTCTATTGTGTCAGCACTCAGTGTATGAGCAGACTTCCTCTCCCAAACCACGAGATCAAGACCTGAGCCAAAACCAAGAGTCAGTCGCTTAATTGACTGAGCCACCCAGGCTCCTCTTTGTTATTACCTTTTAATATACAGGCCTACAACTATGTTTATAATATTAAGTCTCATCCAAAATGTCACTTTGGTGGCAAAAATCTTTCCAGCTTTCTATATTATAATAAAGGATGGTTCTCAAACTAGACACACTTGACATTTTCTTTTTTAATAACAACATATTGACATATAACTTATACAAAACTTTCCAGTTTGAAATGTACAATTCAGAGTCTTTTAGTATATTCATGGAGTTGTACAATAATCACTCCTACTTTAACTGGAGAACATTTGCATCACAACATAATGAAATCCCATACCCATTAGCAGTTACTCCTCATATCCTTCTAAGGCCCATTGCTCCTGGTAAATGCTAATGTACTTTCTATTGGTATGGATCTGCCAATTCTGAACATTTCATATCAGTAGGATTATATAATATGTGGCGCTTTGTATCTGGTTTATTTCACTTAAAACATTGTTTCCAAGATTCATCCATGTTGTAAAATATATATCAGTATTTAAATTATATCAGTGTTTAAAATGTTTAAATTTTAATTAAATTTAATATATAAGTATGGATATTTCACAAATAGTTTTTATCCATTTACCCACTGATAAACATCCAAGTTGTTTCCACTTTTGACCAATGTAAATAATGTTGCTATGAAACATCAATGTAGAAGTTTTAATATAAACCTAGTTTTAGTTTTAGTTTAGTTTCGTTTTCATTTATTTTAGGTATATACCTCAGAGTCGGATTATAGGGTCACACAGTAATGCTATTTTTAATATTTTGAATTTGGAAACATCTTGACAAACTGTTGTCAAGTGAATGCATAATTTTACATTCCCACAGGCAAGCTCTGAGAGTTCAATTTCTTCAAATCTCCATCAATACTGATTACTGCCCATCTCTCTTATTAATGCCTCAGTAACAGATAGGAAGTGATATCTCACTATGGTTTCAATCTGCATTTTTCTAATGACTAATGATGTTCAATCTCTCTATGTGCTTATCGGCTATTCTTTACCTATTTTGGGGAAATTTCCATTCAAAGCATTTTCCTATTTTTAAAATTGTTTTGTCTTTTTATTATTAAGTTTTACGAGTCCTTTATATATTCTGGATATATGGCCCTCATCAGATATAAAATTTGTAATACTTTCTATTCTGTATGTTCTTTTACTTCTCTGTGTCCTCTAAAATACCGAGGTTTTAATTTTGATGAAATCCAACTTATAACATTTTTCTTTGATATCCTGAGTTATTTTCATATTTAAGAATTAACTGAATAATCCAATGTCAAGAAGATGTATTCTTATATTTTCTTTTAAAATATATACTTTTTAATGTAACTTTACATACTTTTTAATATAACCTAGCTTTTGCTATTATGTACATGATTCATTTTGTGTTAATCTTTGTTTATGAATGTAACTTCATTCTTTTACATGTGCATATCCAGCTGTCCAATTTGTTGAAAACATTATTCATAATCATTGAATTGTCTTCGCACCCTTGTAGACAACCATTTGTATATAGATCTTAGAGATTTTAATCTAGGCTTTCAACTTTATTCATTGATCTATATATCTATCCCTATGCCCACTGCCTTGATTACTGTATCTTTGTATTAAATTTTAAGTTTTGTACTAAAATTAGGGAGTATGAATCTTCCAACTCATTTGTTTTCAAGACTGCTTAGTCTATTCTTAATTTCTGTATACATTTTAGGAATAACTTGCCAATTCTGCAAAAATGGAAGTTAGGGTTTTTGTAAGGTTTACTTGGAATTTGTAGATCAGCTTGGGGACTACTGCCATCCTCATTCTATTAAGTCTTCTAGTCCATGAACATGGGACTTCCTTCCATTTATATAGCTCTTTAACTTCTTTTGTACATTATAGTTTTTAGCATAAATGTCTTGTATTATTTTGTTACATTTTTTCATAAGTATCTTATCCTTTCATGCTGCTATCTGTGGAATTTTTAATTAATTTATATATTTTTTGGAATTAATTACATCATTTTTCATTCCTAGTGTAAAAAAGTACAAATGAGTTTTATATATTGATTTTATCCTACAATCACACTGAACTTTATTAGCTCTAATAGTCTTTTGTAGAATCCTTAGGTTTCTGTATATTAAGTCATATCATCTGAAATTACAGTTTTATTTCATCCTTTGGAATCTGGATGTCTTTTCTTTATTAGTTTTGCTTTATTTCCCTGACTAGAACTTTGAGTACAATCTTGAATAGAAGTCAGGACAGCAGATATTGTCTTATTCCTGGTATTAGAGGGAAAACTCTCAGTCTTTAAGCATTAAATATATCAGCTATGGACTTTTCATAGATGACCTGTACCTTATTGACAAAGTTCATGTTAATCTAATTTGGTGTTTTTATCATGACAGATATTAGATTTTGTTAAATGTATTTTTCTGCATAAAAATAATCATGAGTTTTATCACTTATTCTATTAACATACTGTATTCCAAAATTGATTTCATGCATTAAACCAACTTTTCATTGCTGAAAAATATACTTTTGGTTCCGGTTTGACGAAATTTTTATAAATTTTGAATCTATATTCATAAGGAATATTAATCTGAAGTTGCCTCTTCTTGCTTACTTTTAAGCATTGCTTACTTTTCTTAGAAATATTGGCCTCATAGCATGAGTTAGAAAGTGTTTCCTTCTATGTTTTTGAACTAGTATGTGAAGGTGAAGGAGCTGTTGATTCTGTGTTTGGTAGAATTTACAAATACAGCTATAAGGGACAGAGTTTTTCTTTGCAGAAAGTTTTTGACTACTAATTCAATCTCTGATTTGGTTATAAGTCTTTACAAACGTTGTATTTCTTCTTGTGTCTGTTTTGGTGGTTTACATATTTTAAGTATTTATTCCATCTAGGTTTTTGAAGTTTGAAGTTAACTGCTCATAGTATTATCTAAATCTTTTTTTGTTGTTTTTTAATACATGTAAAATAGTTACATGTATTTATAACACTCTTTCAATCCAAATTTAAGTAATTTGAATCTTCTTTCTCTTGCTTGGTAAGTCTAACTAAATGTCTCAACTTTTTGATCACATCAAAGAACAAACTTCAGTTTGGTTGTGTTTTCTTTCTTTTCTTTTCTTTTATTTATTTACTATAATATATTGAGGTAATCTTTAATTTGTTGTATTTCATTTTATTGTGCTTCACAGATTATATATATGTAATATATAATACATATTATATATTATTATATCTTATATATTACATATTACATATATATAACATATTATGTATATTACATATATATAATCTGTGAAGCACAATAAATATATATATAATCTTTATATATATATAAACATATATATATATATATATATATATATATATCTTGCAAACAAATTCAAATCTTCTGTGGAGAAAGTAACTACAGATGTGGTGGAGATGAATAGAGAACTAGAATTAGCAGTGGAGCCTGGAGATGGAACTGAATGCTGCAATCTCAAAATTTCAACAGATGCTATTTCTTTCTAATTAGTAACACAGACTATCCATGTATGCTAATTACTTAGGTTCCCTCAGTGATGTTTGGAAGTTTTGTCTAAAGATTTCCAAATATTTCTCATAATTTTCATTCTAATTAATGTATTGTTTAACTAGTTTGTCAAATCTTTTACATTTTCTGATCTCTTTTTAAAAAAATAGAAAATTACTATTTTAATACATTTTTAAAATTTCATTTTATTTTTATTCCAGAGAGAGAGAGCACTGGCCGGGGAGAGGGGCAAGAGACAGAATCTTTTTTCTTAAGTTTCTTTATTTATTTTGAGAGAGAGAGAGCAGAAGAGAGAGAATCACAAGTAGGCTCAGTGCGGAGCTGGGAGTGGGGCTCCATCCCAAGACCCTGGGTCATACCTTAGCTAAAATCAAGCATTGGCTACTCAACTAACTTAGCCACCCAGAATGAATATATTAGCAATTGTATTTATCAGACTTGTCTTTTAAATTCATATCACTTTCAATTAATTAATGATTCTTTTGAATATTTTGGTCTATTATTCTGTCATATTGAATTTTATTGGACAGATATTCTCCAACAATTTATAATGGACAACCTTAACTAACTCTTATGTTAATAAGAGTTAGGGTATTTGTGTTTTTACTGTATGAATGAAGTGGTTGATTGTTCAGGATACTTATTTAAAAGAGCTTTTTTAAAAAAAATAATGTTTATTTATTTTTGAGAGTATGAGTGGGTGAGGGGCAGAGTGAGAAGGAGACACAGAATCTGAAGCAGGCTTCAGCATAGAACCTGATGTGGGGCTTGAACTCACCAACCACAAGATCATGCCCTGAGCTGAAATCAGACGCTTAACCAACTGAACCACTCTGGTGTCCCTAAAAAATCTTTTTAAAAAATATTCTGTATATATAAAATTCATTATTATTATTATTATTTATTATTTGAGAAGGACAGAGAGAGTGCAAGCAGGGGAGAGGCAGAGAGAAAAGGAGACTCTCAGAAAGGCTCCACTCATGGGGCTCAAACTCATGAAACTGTGAGATCATGAAATGACATGAAATCAAGAGTCAGACGTTTAACTGACTGAGCCAGCCAGCTGCCCCTAGAAAGCATTCTAAACATGGAAAATGTTTTGTTAGATTTTGCTCAGACCATTTGCTTTTTGACAATTTGGAATTTGATTTTTTTCAAATTTCTATAATAATTATTTATTTATACAGAAAATATGGTTTTTTCAGTTCTTTCTGACATATTTTGATAGTTTCCAAATTGTATAATTTAAAATTGAAAGTGGAAAAATGCTAATATGTACTGACGTGTCTATACAAAAGACTGTTCAAAGCACTTTACTCATAGTGTAACATCGAAACTTGAAGCTGGTACAGTCCCAATATTCTGCATTTTGCTGATGAAAAAATTGGGCCATAGGTAAAATAACTTGCTCTTGGTTATATAATAACTGATAGAGCCGAGGGTTCATCTTTAAGTAGTTGGATACTAGGACCATAATGCTATGGATATAGAGTATAAATATTATATATTTATCCTTTCACTTAACAAATAGGTTATTATGTGCTTCACTTTAATAAGGCATTGTGAAATGTCCAAGCAATACAGAGATCACTGTTTTCACCTTCTTTAAATGGTACCAGTTTCCATCACTCTATTAAATGTTCTTACTCTATACAATTTCAAGTACATAGTAAGAAAAAAATGAAAATGATATTTTAAAGATAACTTCCAGGGGTGCCTGGATGGTTCAGTCGCTTAAGCATCCGACTTTGGCTCAGGTCATGATTTCACAGTTCGTGGGTTCAAGCCCCGCGTCGGGCTCTGTGCTGACTGCCAGCTCAGAGCCTGGAGCCTGTTTCAGATTCTGTGTCTCCCTCTCTCTCTGNTATTTATTTATTTTTTTAATTTATTTTATTTATTTATATTTTTATTATTTATATATTTTTTGCTTTGCAAATATTTATATTTATATTTTATTATTTATATTTTTTTTATTTATTTCTGAGAGAAAGAGACAGCATGAGCAGGGGAGGGTCAGAGAGAGAGGGAGACACAGAATCTGAAACAGGCTCCAGGCTCTGAGCTGGCAGTCAGCACAGAGCCCGACGCGGGGCCAGAACCCACGAACCGGGAGATCATGACCTAAGCGAAAGTCGGACTCTTAACGGACTAAGCCACCCAGGCGCCCCTAAAATTTTTTTTTAAAAGATAACTTCCAGAGAAAAGAACGTAGTATAGACACTATCTTCATTGTTTTCTATATTGCAGGAATTGTTACACACCCGCACACATGTAATAAATCTAAACCCTAGTGAACACCTTTAATCGTCACAGGAATTTTTTTTAAAAAGACAATCTGAGACACTTGTAGCAAAAAGATGTGGTGTCAACTTCTGGTATGACATTGGAACCAGAATGGCTCTATTTCTTATTTTGTAATAGAAGAATCATTTAACCCGATGTTGGAAGCTGAAATATATCATACAGATAAGATTTTAATAGTAAAAAATTACTTGATTCTTGATGCTATGCATATTTTAATAGCCTAATATTTAATTCCTTGGAATCACATGAGAATATATCACATTTTAATAAGTTAGAATGCAATGCAAGTTCTTATAAGTGTTCTATAATATGTAGTATTGTTTTATGTCCCTAGTAACTTGTTTTCCTTCTTTAAACATACATACATACACACATACACACACACACACGCACGCACATGCTCACACACAATTTACTGTTTCTCCAGTGATTCAGTTCAAAGACAAAAAGAAAAAATGCATATTTTAATCACAATGAACTTTTCTGTTCAGTTTTCACAGCTTTCTTTCTCAGCCTTATTTTTTTTTCTTAAAGTCACCATGCTGATACTTTTACTTTTTAAGACGATTTTTAGAAGATGGAAAACCTAGAAATTAGATAAGTAAACAGAAGCTCAAAAATAGAAAAAAAATGCTAACCTCTGGGGCATCCAATTATTTTCACTGTGGGATAACCTCTTGGCATTCATCTGTACACCCTTTAAAACAGTGTTTTGTACTGCCTAGTTCTAAAATGACTGCTTTTAATTTTTCAGTTTATGAAGCAGTGAGAATAAGGAGAGCATATGGCCTCAAGTAAACTTTATCCTTTCGTGTTCTGCAGAATAAACTGCCACTGGGAAATGTTTTCTGCTTTGTAATAACTGATTTGATTTTCCCCTACCTACTTTGTAAGTGAAGTTTTATTGTCATGGCTCTTGATGCTAATTTGTCACTTAGCATTATGTTTAAAAAAGGACAAGAACCTACATTATTGCCGATGCCTCCTTTGCTTCACCTCATGGCAAGTTCTTTCATGAGGAGAATATTTTTCCCAAAACCCATAAATGAACAGTATTCTGCAAATTATATATATCAGACTTTTCCTACAATTACAATTGGGTTGTGAGATATGAATTGCTCAAAAGTAAACCAAATGACATGCACTAGTAAAATCTGTCCAGGTTTAAAGGAACAAGCTGTAATATTAGGACAACTGATTTATACTTATTGCTAGAAGATAATAAGGGTTATCTTTTGGTAATAGACAAATGTTATTGGGATGTGATTACTGTCATATCATTTCAAACATATTTTGAGAAATAGTAGACATTTTTTAATCACTGTTGTTTAGAGATCTCAGCATTATTTGTACAGTGAAGAGTCTTGCCTTCTCTTTTATTTTTTTTTTTAAATGTTTTATTTATTTCTAGGAGAGAGAGAGAGAGACTGCATGAGCAGGGGAGGGTCAGAGAGAGAGAGGGAGTGACAGACTCTGAAACAGGCTCCAGGCTCCGAGCTGGCTGTCAGCACAGAGCCCGACGCGGGGCTCGAATCCATGAACTGTGAGATCATGACCTGAGCCAAAGTCGGACGCTTAACCGACTAAGCCACCCGGGCGTCCCAAGTCTTGCCTTCTCAAAACACTCTTGATTTGGCTTCTAGGAAAACTTTTGGTTTTCTTCTTTGTTCTCAGACAGCTTAGTTTACCTTGCACTTTTCACTGTATACCCAGCCCCTAACCTCTGTTGCTCCTCAAGATTCCATTCTGAGTGTTCTATCTTACTCTAGAATTTAGTTCCTATTTGTCCTGTAAATTCCAGAGGTAATAACTACTAGGTTTTAATAGCTCTTAAATGTGTATCTTCAAGTTATATTTACCCTCTGAGCTTTATATCTACATATTAAGTTGCTTATTAAACTTCTCCATTCATGTTTATCCAAGGGATGCCCAAACTATACTTTGGCTTGCATATGCTCATATACACACATTTGCATGTGTTTTACATCTTAGTAAATTTCACCTTTATACCACCCTCTATGCAAGTCAAAAGCCTAAAACTTTCCTCTCCCTTTCTTTCTCCCTCTTCTGGACTGTGATATATACAGTTTCTTAAATGTTCTAATTTTTTATTTTTCTATCTTTCCAAAAAAATTTAAAGAAGGTAAGTAAGTAGAAGAGACTGTTCACAAATTTTGCTTTCTATTTCTAAATTAATTCATTAATTATAAACATTAGACTTTTCAGCTTCCTGTATAGATGGGAAGGTCCTATTGGACTGATATCTACTCAATAGAATGTGAAAAAAATGGTGCACCTCACTTCTAGATCTGGCCATATGAAATCCTACCAGATATTAATGGCCCTCTTCATTTGTTGGCTGGCCAGAGGGAAGGAATCCAGTGGAAAATTTTAGGAGATTCCAGAGAAGCTCTTATTCAGATTTTTTTTTGTAGTGAAGGAAATATTCTATATATGTACTGTATAATACACTCACCAACCACCACACATGGTTAATCAGCACTTGAAATGCAGGGAGGGACACTGAGGACAGAGAACTGATTTTTAATTAAAAAGTAATTAAAATAACAGCTGTATGACTTAGGAGATACTGTGGTAGACAACATAGCTTTAGAGGATGGTGGGACATAATATGTTGAAAATGTGAATCCCTTCGTTATTAATCACTTAAAGAAGAACTACTCGGGGCGCCTAGGTGGCTCAGTCAGTTAAGCATCCAACTTCAACTGAGGTCATGATCTCGCAATTTGTGGGTTCGAGCCTGGAACGTGCTTCGGATTCTGTGTCTCGCCTTCTCTCTGTTCCTCTCCTGCTCATGTTCTGTCTCTCTCTGTTTCTCAATAATAAATAAATGTTAAAAGAAAAGAAAAGAAAAGAAGAACTCTTCATGAGAGCTACTCTATCCATATCAGAATGTGATATTAGCAAGAAATAGACCTTAATTATATATTAAGCTACTGAGACTAGTAGACTGTTCATTATTGTAACACGTATTAATTTGCAAATATAAGAAAAAATTTAAATGAGTTATAATAGTGACCAAATATAATTGAGTGGCACAGGCTAAGCAGTGGAATTAGAAGTAAGGGGGGCAAGGAAATCAATATGTCAGGCTAGGAACTAGAGATCCAGATTATGTAGTGGCGAAACAACAAAGCCTCACCTGTAATTCTTGATATAGAACACTAATCGCTACAGCAACTAACTCAATGGGAGATGGTAAGAAAGAATGAGAAACTGATATGAATGTTGGCTGCTACTGGACCCTTTTCATTTTTAAATATTTACTAATTTTGAGAAAGAGAGAGAGAAAGAGACCAGGGGAGGGACAGAGAGAGAGGCAGAGAGAAAATCCTAAGCAAGATTTGTGTTGTCAGCTTGGAGCCTAATGTGGGGCTCAAATTCACTGTGAGATCATGACTTGAGCTGAAATCACGAATCAGACACTTAACCGACTGAGACACTGAGGGAGGCGGTGCGGGGGGAGGCTGCTATGGGATCCTTTTAACATGGTGTTTGAATAAGAAGATGAGAATCAGCAGTTTGCAAGCAGAAATAAAAGGGAATCATATAGAGCAAATGTTGAAACCTGAAGGGCTTAAACACATATTGCTTCTTGGTTTCAAAGAATAAAGTATATTTAAATGCTTTGAACGATTTTTATTGCAAGGTGTGGCAGAGGAGTTTGACAGACTAAGTCTCCCGGCAATATTAATCCTAAGAGCTAGAACAATAAACAAAACAAAACAGGCCTTTAAAAGGCTTTGGAGAATATCCAGTAATGATTGAATGGAATAACTGAATGGTTAGGACTCTGAAAAAGGGGTATATTAAGATGACCCCTACATTCACTGATACTTTTCTCCTCAAGCCACTTGCTAATTTACAATGTTGGAGGCAAAGTAGTAAACAGGCTTACAAGTCATAGCAGCACCACCTGCAACTGAATCTCAAAAATTTGAGATAACGATTACGAAAATTACTTGAATTGAGGAATCGTGAACCTAGAAATATGGGATTTGGATAAAGGAAATTAATCCACTCTTCTGTCACTAATTTCCCTTTGGGGCATTTTTAATTCAAATAGGCATATGTGCAAAGTAAAAAAAATGAAAAAAATCAAGAAAATATCAAGTCATAAGAAGCTAAAGAAAAACCGCTAAATATATATTTCAGTATTTTCAATTATAGGGAGATTAATATTGTAGATACTACTAAAAACAGATAAATTTCACATATTTCTAGTCAAGATTCTTAAAGATTTATACCCTTCATTATAAGTGAAAACCAGTTTACTTACATAATATTTACAGTACTGTCTATTTCCCTTGACTGGATCAAATTAAAATGCCATACATTAAAGTCCTGAAGAAAAATGTCTATTTAATGTCTATTTAAAAGGGATTATTTTAAACTTCAATATGTCTGTTCAGGCATCTTTAGAGAATGACAGGTGAGGGTATGTGGTAGATTTGGATATGAATCTGAATATTGATTCAATTTGTTAAAATTCATTATGATTTTTTAACAATATTCATCTGTGTGTGTGTGTGTGTGTGTGTGTGTGTGTGTGTGTGTATGTGTGTATGTGTGGGTCTAAAGTTTTGATAACGTGACTGCAACCATGAATTTCACTTCAGAATTCATAAGAAAAAGTTAAATTTAGAAGGCACATTGACTAGCTTTCCCTGTTGCGATTCTATTCTGGGAAAGATTATTTATTATTTCCAAAACATGTCTGCTAAAAACTAACTCTGCGACCAACCCGGTAGTCTGCCAAATCAAAAATGAACCCATTGGCGTTCATTTTTGAAGTGGTACATGGGGAATTATATGCTCAATAGTTTTCACTTTTATTAATGTGATTCCTCATGCAAAGTTTTGCAAAATGTCTCACAATGTGAAAATCCTTTGCAATATCTGTCATGTCAGCTAATGCTCATCATGCCCTAAGGCCTAAAAAGAATGTAAAACATCCTCCATAATCTTTCCTAATTAAACACAACAAAGCTCAGTAGAAGTAAATTTCTGCACAGCAGTGGCCACTTAAAGCAGTTACTAATAAAAAACTCAGTGCTTTGGGAACTTAAGGTTCTATCATTTACAAATCATAATATATTGATCATTAATAAGGAAATTTCACAGTAATGTATTGTGAAGGAGTTCTAAAAATAGACTATAATTGTTTAAAGACAGTAATAAAAACTAAAAGTAGAAATCACATAATATTTATCTTTCATCTCCCATTCCTGTTTTGCGACTGTTGAATTCACTAGCCTAGTGTCAGAAGAAGAATAGATGCTCGGATAATTTTTGAATAAAAAACACTGTAAATTGTTCTTTATTTATAAATTTAAGCAATTAGAACTTACAGGATGATATATCTTACTAGTATTCAAAGCTGATTCCATCATACAAAACAAATCTGATATATAAAAAAGGTACTGTATCTCAATTTCTTCATCTATAAAATGGGTAGAATACTGTAACTGACCTAATTTTAAAGCTTAAATGAAATCATATAAATAATGTGTGTGCAATTTTGTATCTCAAATATATGTCCTAAATATATGTTTGCTTATTGTTATAACTATTACTGAAGTCCTCTAGACGTCCAACACCCATCTGGCAAGTTATCAATTAAACTTCTTCACCTGAAGAAATCACAGAGGACAGAATACTTCATTTCTATCTAGACACATTCAGAGGTAACACAATGAATAGTTGATACTTTTTATTGATTGCTATGAAATTTTTATACATTTTTGGAAATGTCTTCTATCAAATATATATTTTGTGAATATTTTTTCTCATTGATTGATGGCTTGCCTCCTCCTTTTTATAAGGTCCTTTTGTAAAATGGATATTGTTTTTTTGGTTAAACTAATTCAAAATTTTTGCATTACTAGTGCATTTTGTGTCCTATGAAATATTCATCTTATCAAAGTAACAAAAATAATCTTTTATATTTCTTGTAGAAAGTTGGCATCTACATTTTTCTTTATGGACATGATGGCAATTAGTTTAGTGTATGTTTTGAGGCTGTAGCCAATATTTTTTACATAAATCTATCTAGTATCACTTGTTGAAAAGACTGTTCTTTTCTCATATGTTCTGTAATATTGGTTAAAAAAAGAGCATATCTCTATCTCTATCATCTCTACCTCTGTCATCTGTCATCTCTATATCTATATGCCACTAGTTTTATGGCACTTTCTAGACTCCCCACTCTCTTCCATTGATTTTTTCTTTATACTTACATCAGTACCACAGTATCTTGTTTACTGTAGTTTTTTGTAAGCCTTGAAATCGGGTAGGGTAGGTCTGCCAATTTTGTTCTTTTACAAAAAAACAAAACAAACAAAACATGCTCTTTAAGATGTTTCATGAATTTGTAAATTTTTTAGAAGAAGCATACAAATGCTTTAAAAAAACACATAAAACTTTGGCTAAAACAGCATAAAGTCTATAGCTCTATTTGGGGGATAATAGACATATTGATAATTGATTCTTCTGATCCACCTTCATATCCTATCTTTCCATCAACAACACTTTGTAGTTCTCTCTGTTGGAGTCCTAGAAATTTCCCCATGCATCACTGACTTCTTCATCTTGTACAAATTTTTAGGATTTTGCTCCATTTTTACCTTCCTGTTATTTTTCCTCCTGTGATTACTGCCCATATTTATATCCAACAGGATGCCAACGGAAGTAGGAGAAATACATGCAATTATGTCTCTGTATAGTCACATAAACTCTAATAAGAATATCTCCATTTCTAAGGACAGATACTCTCCAATATTGTGGGTTTGGCTTTCAGCTTTGTCCAGCAAAGTCGAGGACAGCAGAAAAGATTACTCTAGACTCCTTTCCAGTCAAGAGAGGTGAGAGGGAGGCTGAGGGAAGTCTCCCCGATCTGCTCTTAAGCTGCCATCTTTATCAAGCATACATTCAGAGAAATGTTGCACAATACTTCAATTGGCTACATGCCAGTAAGAACGTATATAAAGCATACAGAAAATGAAGTTAAGATAGGGTAAAATATTCCATGCGATAACATGGTCTAAGGTATTTAGGAGCATACACAGGACCTAATCCTTAGATACACAATAACTAGATAAGTCAAGCAGGGTCTGCTGTTTTCAGTAGGGCCAGAAAGCAGTTTTCTGCTCTGCAGTGAGTTCCCTATAATCTTCTAACCCAGGACATAGCTATTTGATTTTCCACACAATATACATCTCCAGACTACAATTTTCCTATCTGATTTTGCCCACACAATGGCAGTGGTGCTCCCATTTCTGAGTCTTCTTTTTTTCAACATTTGATGCTATCATCTTTGTTACCATGTTCTCCTGGACTGAAGCTTCATTATTCCCATGATTATCAACTCCTTGGCTGTCCCAGTGATCACACCTTTGAAATGAAGTTTGGTCACCTACTTCTCATGTGCTATAAACAAATACTGAAACTTTTTGTTTAGTCAAAATTGCTGACAATAATCTAAGTTATATAGGCTTTCTGATCTCCAAATTGTAATGATTAGCTTTACATTTTTTATAATGTACCTTATACCCAAAGTATTTTTAATCAAATCATCACTGTGCATTTTTATGTGTAAATATTTACATTAACTTTATTTTTTAAAAAATAAAGTTTATTTATTTACTTTGAGAGAGAGAATGAGCTGGGTTGGGGCAGAGAGAGAGAGAGAGAGAGAGAGAGAGAATCCCAAGCAGGCTCCACACTGCAATTTATGGACTCAAACTCATGAATCGTAAGATGAATCTCGTGTTGGACACCTGACCAACTGAGCCACCCAGGAGCCCCACTTACATCAGCTTTAAAAGGCAACATTGCATTAAGATGTCATTTCTTTATTTTTTAAGTGTACAATTAAAAGTATTTTAAGTCTTTTATTATATTTTGTCTTGTGGCAAAAATATAATTTAGTATGTCTAATATTATTTTTATATATTTTTTTGTTTTTGTTTATTCAAGTTTTTATTTAAATTCCAGTTAACATATAGTATAATATTAGTTTCAGGAGTAGAATTTAGTGCTTAATCACTTGCATATAACACCCACTGTTCAACACAACTACCCTTAGAATCATCCCAACTCCCCTCCAGAAACCCTCAGTTTTTTGGATTAAGATATTATTTAAAGCTATTTTAAAATATCAGAGAAGTTACTAATATTGATATGGGATGGAGAATAGTATATTATCAGCATTCATATCAGAGAGAGTATACAAATATATAATATATAAATGTATGTATGTGTTTGTAAGGAGATTTTCAGTAGTTATATGTGGTAGGTATCTGATAATTTCAAGTTTATACCAATTTACTTTCTAATGGTGGTTGATATGGAAGGAATTTTTATTTGCTGAGTTCACAACAACATCTGAGAGGCTGATTGCCTCTAAGTATTAGAATAATACTAATTCCTCTTTTATTTGCTCCATCATGCACTCAGCATCCTCTCTCTCTCTCAAAAACAGGAAGGAAGGAAGGAAGGAGGGAAGGAAGGAAGGAAGGAAGGAAGGAAGGAAGGAAGGAAGGAAGGAAGGAAGGGAGGGAAGAAAAGGAACATAGGAAGAAAGAAAGAAAAGGAAAAATGTAGAAACACTTAAAGATTATCTATTTGAAGACACAGGAATATATTAGCCTGCCTCTCATGGTCACATACCCAAAAAAATGAGAATTGGGGGAAAGAAAGACAGACAAGGGTGTATGGAAAACATGGAAAAACTAATGTTTTACATACAAATGTACGAAAATATATCCAACTATATTATATAACGGTGGTTCAATGTAAAATTTGTCTTTCTCTTGAGTAACTAATATCTCACCCTATGGCCATGCAGAAAATTATTTTTTTTTTTTGTTTAGTGAATGTTCTTTATAGCTGAGTTTTCTTCCAGTGTTTCAATATGTTTCCGTTCCCAGGCATTTGGTGTTAGAATATTGCATTCTTGTATCAAGTCTGTTATTACTGTTTGCACACAGCTTTTAGGTCTTCATATCTTCAAATGTCCAAATTAAACTTTAAGAAGACTCTTTAATGGAGTTTTCCTTCTCTACTGCCTGCAAATGACCTTTGTCTGTGTATGTTATATGTATTTAACTTCATACAGTATCCTGGTTATGTTTTAGTGTTTTCAACTGCTATAACAAAATATTATTGACCAGTTGGCTTATAAACAATAGAAATGTATTTTTTAAAGGTGTGGAGGCTGGAAGTCTGAGACCAGGTTCTAGTGAGAGTCTTTTCTTGGTATGCAGACTGCCAACTTCTCCTTATGTCTTTATATGGCAGAAAGAATACAAAATATTCTGAGGTCCCTTTATAGGTCACTAATCCTATTCATGAGGGTTCCATGCTCAAGTTCCAATCATTTCCCAAAGACCTCACTTCCAAATACCATCATCACATTGGAAGTTAGAATCTCAACACATGAATTTTAAAGATTCAGTCCAGAACAAAATTACTTTTCCTCAACCACATTTTAGATATGTCCTATCCAATAAAATATCATTGAGAGGAATTTCTCTATAAATATGAAAGTTTCTGCATGGTTTGGGGTTTCTGAGCAAGTGGAACTGACAACCCAATTGGATGGCAAGTATATGTTGAAACTAGGGATAGTGCATTACTTTAGAGATATTTAAAGATTTCTATCCCTATAACTATTTGCAATTCCATGATAATAAAGCTATAGATTTCCCCCTTCACTCCCTGGATAAAATTTGTTTAAATTTCAAAGTAAAAGTCTGCATATCTTGTCTTTTTTTGTCTTGCCCTCCCCACTCAAAAGAGATAATGTGCAAATATGACATTTATTTTATATGAACTTTAATTGTCATACTCCTTGGCTTACTTTCTTGAGAATCAATCTCACTGCACATGGAGGTGATGTCTTTGCCCACCTAACCCTGTGGAAAATTAGGAACTGACACAAACTGTAAATAGTAAATGTTTTTTAGTCTGATCCCTAAACTTATGTCTCCTACTGGAGTGTACATGCAGTTTGTTCTTTCTGTCTTCTTCCACTGAACCATATATAAGGTATTTCCATATAGACTTATGTTTCACATTTAAATTTAAAATTGTGCTGTGTTCTTCCTGAGGATCAGCTATTCTGGAATTTTCCTTGTAACTAAATACATACACAACTTGTTCATTTGTTAGCTTGCAAGTAGGACACCATTTCAGACCCCTCATGATTCTTGACCTCACACTAGCCATTAGCCAGATGTGGCTATTGAGCACTTGATAATGTGGCTTTTCCAAATTAGGGTGTTCTAAGTATAAAAGACAACTTTATTTCTAAACCTTAGTATTAAAATGTGAAACATCTCATCAATAATGGTTATACTAATTACGGGTTGAAATGGCAGGTTAGATAAATTAGGTTAAATAAAATCTGTTATTAAAATTAATTTACCTATTTACTTAGTGCCTTTATTTTTTTTTTTTAAATGTGGCTACAAGAGAATTTATAATAACATATGTTTGCCTTATATTTCTGTTGGGCAATGTTGCTCAAGACTCTATGGCCTTAGGAGAGGCATTTTAAATTCATTTTGGCTTCTGCAAGATGTTGTTTTTACTCAGAGACAAAGATGAAAACACAGTAATTCCTTGGCACTTCATGTTTAACTCTTTAATACTACTTGTTGGTAGTATTAGCACAGCAATGGCTTAAGGGCATTACTACTTAATTATTTCAAGCTCTCTATCTTCTGGGCAACACATGTTACAATCACACTTTTCCCCCCTTGCTTTCATTTGGGTTTACACGAACTAAAATAAAGTATCACAAAAGATACAGAGACATTTGAGGACAAACTTGAATTGAAAGGATAGGAGTTATGGTAAGTACAATTCAGAATTTAGGTCATTTTGAGTATTTTATTTTAAAAGTTATAAAACTCAGAGAAGTTCCTAGTGGCACTTAGGGGGTAAACACACACACGCACACGCACACACACACACACACACACCTGATTTCAGTCGCTGCAAGAAATAGTAGACCAGTTTTTTCATCTTTCAGATCAATTAGTTAACACTGGGGGAAGCTAAAGCAAAAGATGAGCGCGTTAATGGGACTCGGGTATATAAACTGTGGCCATTAAGCTGCCTAAATTTATTATTTTTTCTCCAGAATTAATTTTACCTTAAATATCCATTTTCCCATCGATAGAGTATTTCATGCATTTTCTAGAAACAGAAAGCATTTTTTGAAACTTTTTTAAAAGAGGCAGACTGCCAAGAAACAGAAGTATTAAACACAATTAATAATGAATCTTTATGACACTTTAGAAAATAGAGTAAATACGTTATGAAAGTATGCATATCATTATTTGTGCTTTAATCTGAAAATGGTGACAGATAGTTTTAGAACAAATTTTTTACTTATAATTATTGGTGTCAACAGAATGTTGGTAATCAGTGAATTAACAATGCCCATAAGAATTTTAAAGATTCACAAGTGATAAAGTCTCTGTGAGAAAAGTATTCCTGAAATGAAATAAAAAATTCAGAGCATATTAACCTATGTTGTGTTGTGCCAAGTGCTTCATGAAGCTCATTATCAGAATTTTGAACCAGATGATTTACATTGTGCCAATACAGCCTTTTGTAACTGATGAGCATATGCTTTTACAAAATAAGATTTAAAGGATGTAAATGAGGGGTGTCTGGCTGGCTCAGTAAGTAAAGCATGTGACTCTTGATCTCAGTGTTGTGAGTTCAAGTCCCACTGTGGGTAAAGATTTACTTAAAGTAAAAATCTTTTAAAAAATTAAAAATTAAAAGATGAAGAATGTATATGAACAATAATTCATTAATATTAGAGATGGTTTAAAACTAGTCTTGCATTATGATTTCAAGTAGATTATTTTTAATGTAGTCATTTGTCAAGATTTTTTTAAGGAACTCTAATTTTCATTTTTGATAGCACATAATGGTCACATTGAAATGTCAATTGGGGGCCCCAGTCAGTTGAGCATCTGACTCTTGATTTCAGCTCAGGTCATCATCCCAAGGTTGTAAGATCAAGCCCGCATTGGGCTCCTCACTGGATGTTGAGCCTGCTTCATATTCTCTCTCTCCCTCTCTCTCTTTCTCTCTCTCTCTCTCTCTTCTCTCTCTCTCTCTTAAAAAATATTATCAATATTGGTAAAAAGTTCAACTTAATCTTATAATATTTATTCACATAACTAACAAGAACCTAGGCTTTAAAAAAATGCTTTTTCACATCACTAAGATATCTTTAATACTTCACCCAAGAAAAATGGCATTTAATTTAAAAATACTAGATTACTTTTGACGAAATTGATTGTCAAGTAAAAAAGATAGCCTACACAGCAAAATAAATACTTTCTTAAATCCCCATAGGCATATGAGGATCTCAAGGGCTTTTTAGCCTTTATCTTGTAGATCCCAAATTAATTTGATAGTTTCTATAGATAGATGGATGACATGTATCATGTTGAGTAACTATGACAGACATGGCTGTCTTATCTGCTGTCTCATAAGTGAAAGTACTCAATCAATTTAGTTTAATTTTAGATGTCATTCTATTTTAGAGTCAACATGGTTGTTAAATGATTTTTTAACCTTTATCAAAATACTCATTTATTTGTTCATTCAACAAATATTTTTGAGTATCAACTATGTGTTAGCATTTTATTAGATACTGAGCATATAGCATTAAACAAACAAAATTCTCAACTTTATGGAATTTATAATTTTGTAAATGTGTGATAAATTGAAAATAATAAAACTTTATGTTTTTATTCTACCTAATAATGCTGTTTACTCATTTGAAACTGTAATAAAAGTAGTCATTGCTGGTGTACCATTTGGGCTTAAGTATTTCATGGTAGAAATACACAAATATTGACTTCATTATTCTCAAAATAATGGATATCCTAATGATTGCTATTAATCCTATGATTCTCTATTTCTCACTTTAAAAGTTTATGACATTTGAATTTAAATTTGTACTATACTCTTCTCTGAGAGTCACCTATCCTGGATATCTTACTTGCAACTAAATGAATTTTGGGCTTATTTCTATCCACTTTATTTATTTTTAAAGATTATTTTATTTGAGAGGCAGGGAGGGGCAGTGAGAGAGGGAGGAACTTTGAGGGAAAGAGGGAGGGAATCCCAACGCAGAGCCCAATGCAGGGCTCGATCCCAAGAACCATGACATCAGAATGTGAGCCAAAATCAAGAGTTGGTGGTTTAATAGACTGGGAGACACAGGTGCCTTTCTAACTGCTTTAGATAGCAATATCTACACCTTTACTTTCTTGAGCTATTTCAAGAACTTTTTCCTTTCTACCATTACTCTCCAGTTATTTTATTTGCTCCAAACACTTAGTCCCATACGCAACAAATATTTTATTTGTGACCCCTTGGACATGAAGTAGATTGGACAAAACTCCATTAACTACATTTTTAAACAGAAAATATTGTTCTAGCATTTTCCACATACAAAGAAATATAATCCAGAGATTATGGTCTACAAATTGTCTGAATTCAGAAACACAGGGAGTTAAAACAAAGCTAAGGGGACAAACACAACATTCACCTTCAGATTATTAGAAACTCAGGCTCTCCCCCAGCTAAGAACTCCATTTCTCACTTTCTTGCCAGTGTCTAATTTCTCTAATTCCTCAGCCATGGCAGAAAGACTAGAAGAGAGTAAGAGATTTGGAAAACTTTATAACTATATCCCCTCCCTATAGATTCTCTGGAGGAAGTAAGTCCACCTACCTCTATAGTGAAAGCCAGTTTCAAAATTTTCACATAGACACAGGCAGCTTCTTAAGAAAAATAATTGCACTAGCTAATATGTAGCAGGTATCCTCTGGGTATCAAACATATGGCAAGTACTTCACATGCATATTTCACATGTAATCCTCTCACATTAAGACCAGGAGATAGATAATACTCAATTTTACAAGTGAGGAAGCAAAGGTGTAGGCAGAAGAAATAACAGGCTGGATCACAGAGCCAGTATTTGAAATCAAGATTTATTTTTAACCCATTAACCTTTACTGTTAATCACAATTATGGAACATATAACTAGTTTTCATTTTCCAGCATATAAGGAAGTTCACATTTATTCTAAAACTATAAGAAACAGTTTATTGGAAGGTCACTTAAGAAAGATTTTAAACACTGGCAAAATCATTTTTGTCCTTATGGTCAAGTCAATTTTATGTATCTCTGTAGAGAAAGCACTACAGGATACTTAAAATTTTAAATAATAAAATAAATATGTATGTTTCACTACTTTTATTTTTTCACTTTTTACATCTATGAAATTAGTGAAATATATAAAATATAAATATAAATGTTTGTATTTATTAGTTTCTTTTCTCTTTCCCTTATTTCTTTATTCAATTGATTTTTTTTTAATCTATCTTGTGTAACAAAGTTCAGTTGATGTTAAAATGATTTTCTTTTACATATGTGACAAATATTTTGAGGGGAGAAAATATGAAGAAAACACTAGAGAAATTGAGTGTGAAAATGTCTGAATTAGTCAATAAATGACTCAGCTAAAATGAGTTATGCCTGAAAGCTTTTCTCTTATACAGAATGTAAAGAACATTAAGTGGAAGGCTCAGATTAAAATGTAGAGAAAGGGACTGACTTTCTAAGTATGGTAGGTCATTGAGTTCGGGGAGGACAATAAAAGATTATTGAATATCAGAAAGCATAGAGTGTAGAAGTAGGATTATATTTTTTAAGTTAATTTATTTCTTTAGAGTTCAGAGGAGGGGCAGAGAGAGAGTGAGAGAGAGAATCCCAAGCAGACTCTGTGGTGTTAGCATGGAGCCCAACATGGGGCTCCATCTCACAAACCATGAGATCGTGACCTGAGCCAAAATTGAGTCCAATGCGTAAGGGACTGAGCCACCCAGGTGTCCATGAAGTAGGATTATATACATGTATAAGTAGCTGAGATATTATCTTTAATAATAGAAATGCTGTGAGAAAAATATTTGAACAACAGTATACAAAATAGATGAAAATAGTAAGATTTCAACTGTTCTTAGAGTTTTAAGAATTCTCATTGACATTATTACTACTTATGCAATCTTCTTTTTTTTTTTTAATGATTATTTTTGAGAGATACAGAATGTGAACAGGGAAGGGGCAGAGAGAGAGGGAGATACAGAATCCTAAGCAGGCTCTAGGCTCTGAGCTTTCAGCACAGACATCATGACCTGAACAGCAGTCAGTCCTCGCTTAACTGATTGAGCCACCCAGAAGCCCTTACTTATGCTATTTTCTTACCACGGTGTGCTTAGAGAACGATTTAAATATCTTATCTATCCTAAGTAACCAGGACATAAGAAAAGTTCAGAGGACTGGCAAATGAAAGATCATGACAAATGAATGTCACATGGTCAAAGAACATTTATTTTCTAAGATGACTACTAAAAAAACAACCAGAATTGTATGAAAAGTTTAAACAACACAGTTTATCAAATATATTCGTCTAAACTGGCAAGAGAGAAATTTAAGTACCAAATAACAGAAATTTTACTGTAATTTTAGCCTAAAAGATCTTAGTGCCACCCTAAATCAAAGGCAAATTTCAAAATGAAAGACACAAAAAATTAATATTCAGTTAAATTAAAGCATGCTTTAGTAATCTGTTACTGAGACCTAAATAAGAAATTGAAATCATATTTTCTCATTATGAAATTAGACCTTATGTTGCAAATTTAAAAAAAGTTTATATTAAAGGACATAAAATCCAGGGACTGTTTGAAAAACTTTTCTAATATTTAATGGTAAGCAATTAATGATGGTAGAATACTTATTTCATGGCAAATCTTTATATGAAATGTAAGTATAATATCATTTGGTCTTTTAATCTATAAAAATATGTTTCATAATTAACAATAAGCAACATTAAGGTCAAAGACATCACTTCAACATTTAACCTACTTTCAAATATTTCCAATCTATCATAATAGAAACATTCAAGTATAAAGTGAAGAATCATCTCTTCAAACTCAAAAGTATACTTCAGATCAAGATGAAATACAATTATTAATATAATAGAAATATATTCTCCATTTAAAAACAAAACAGAAAGGCAACTTTAGTATTTCTATTGCTTAAAGTTTTAGTTTACTCATTTTTACTACCTTCTTGATTTCCAGAACTAAAAATTCTAAATTATCTATAAACAGAGTTTGACTTATAAAAATATTTCTAGCTTCATTCTTTGTCCAAGAGGACACACTAATAATATTTTATCATGTTTCTTTTTATTCTCATTATTTACTATGCCAATAATTTCACCTAAATGATAGCAAAGAGTTCCTCCATTTAATCAATGGCTTTCAGCTCAGAGTATTAATCACTCTTAAAGTCAATAAAATGAAGTTGAAATAAATTAGGGAAAGATTATGAGCTGAATATTAAATTTATAAATGGCAGTAACATCTTACAGGAACTCTGAGTAGCTCAATACAATTTTTAAAGCATTTTAAATGCCATATAAATCTTTTAAAATACCTTGTAAATGTCTTTTAATAAAACTAAGTTTTTAATGACATACATGTTACAAAGTGAAAATAACAAAATTGGATTAATGGGAATAATTCAATTTGTTGTCTGTAAAAATTGTCTGTAAAAATTCAATTTTGAATTAAATATTGTTTATTTTGCACATATAATAATTTGTTTTTAAGAATATATATATTTTTAACTTACTCAAGTATTCAAAACACCAAATTTCTGGGTTCTTGAGTAAGCATGTTCATTTCAAAGGACATGTTATATGTAATAAAGAGCATAATATTATTAATCTTAATAATATTAAACAATTTTTAAAGTGAATATGTTTTAATAGATTTAAATATAAAATATTCCAAAAGTTTAAATTTCAAATTACACAGATAATGACTTCTATAAAATATGCATAAACAAGAACAACCTTACCACATGACAGTCTGTCCAGTTGATGTTTCACTTATTCTAATGAATGTTTATTTTCAGTTAGCCTAATGAAGCTTTTTTCACTGGTATAAAGTTTGAAACACCCCATTCAAACTTAATGTTTGTTTACTTTCATATAGTCTGTGTTATTACTTGATTTTTTAATGCCTACATTTATATGTGTACAATTCATCAATATTCTTAGAATAACATACAATGACTTAGAATTCTGTAAATACCTAAAGAAGCCTTGCCACAAGTTAGTATGTGCAAAAAACTTTCAAGTTTATTCAAGAATTTTCAGTAATTGTATATTATTCTACTATATATTAGATAATCAGGAAATTGCTAACATTTGATGAATGCCATTATGTCCATGACCCAAAATATCTTCTTCCTGATAAGTCTGAATTCTGAGTGTATTAGTTATTGTATGTGATATAATATTCTTTTGGGAGCTTAAGAGTCCAAGGGTCATTGAACCAAAAGTTCATAAAACTTCCTACTATTGATTACGGTGGAATACTGATATCTAGCTGTAGAAATGCTTTTGCACACTCGACTACAGAAAGCATAGGGAAGTAATCCCTGACAAAAGGGCAACAAACATGTTGAGGTCTACAATCATCTCAACTTGCTATCTGGAGAGAATTTGTAGGGCACAGGGTAGGGAGGGTAAACCCAAATGTTTCCTGGCAGTCTCCATGAATTAAAGAAGACAGAAGAGGAAAGAAGGAAGAAGAATAGAAAGAATGGGCAACTACCTAGAATCTTCAGGACAGACTATAGAGGACAGCACTTCATAGAGGGGAGAGATGCAGCTAAATGGTGTTAGGGAGATCTACAAAAGGTGCACCTGAAGTCTATTTTTTTTAATGTTTTTTATTTATTTCTGAGAGAGAGAGAGAGAGAGAGAGAGAGAGAGAGAGAGACAGCATGAGCAGGGGGGAGGGTCAGAGAGAGAGGAGACCCAGAATCTGAAACAGTCTTCAGGCTCTGAGCTAGCTGTCAGCGCAGAGCCAGACGCAAGGCTCGAACCCACAAACCGTGAGATCATGACCTGAACCGCAGTCATAGGCTTAACCAACTGAGCCACCCAGGTGCCCCACACCTGAAGTCTTCACATGAGAACTGATCAATTTCAACACAGGAAGAAACTACAACTGCTGGAAGAAGAACCGCCAGAAGAACAAATAGAAGCTCCAATGCTTATGAAGGACTAGAAATAGTGTGTGTTCTAAACAGCAGTTATGGGAAAACTTCATAATATATGGACTATCGAATAGAAAATACAAAAAGATATTGTCTCCATTGTAGAAAAATTATCCCTAAAGACTGCTCTGTTCTTGCCAAATCAATAGTTAGATAGAGCAAGCCAGCCTGAAAAGTGTCAAACTGTCCCAAGTGATTTCACTGTATCCTTGTACGAAGCACAGAAATTATCAAGGGGCTACAAGAGTATCTAGCAACCACTTAAGAAAATGATAATATTTGGAAACCAACCAAAATTTCCAGACACTCAAAGAAGCATAAAATATGAAATGTAATGGAAAAAAAAAAAACAACAACAGTAAGAGAAGCAGACATGTATGATGATTTTTCCAATTAAAGATTATCCTGTTTGAACAGTTTTGAAAATATCAAATAGCAGTAGTTTTAACTATCCCCCTTGCTCTAGTTTAAAAAATAATAAAATGTCTTGTCTTTCCTCTTGCAGTCTAGGTTATCATTTGGGGTCCCTCTGTACTTAATTCCCTACTTCTTCCAAGGCCTGTAGAATTCTACACCCATCCTCCCCTGGACTTTATCAAGTAACTGGAGGATGATTTTCCCCTATTTTTTCTTCCTCCTGGGTTGACAATGCTTTTCCAAGAAGTGGACCAGGTATTCAAAATTCATCGCCTTGACTGGCTAAGAACCGCCATTTTTAATCCAAGACTTTGAGGAATTTCAGCAAGGATTTCTGAAGATTTATAAGATAACAAAAGAGAGAGGTAAAAGACATTTTGGACTTCTGATATCTCCAAAGTCCCATTCCTTATTTCCTCCACTCACTACCCCCTTTACTCTGTCCCTTTCAGATTGATTTTGGTAGCTCCAAATTCTCTCTTATGTTGTGAACATGTCTGCTTTTCCAATATATTCACCCAATGCATAAAACAACTCAGCAAAATAATAAAACAAGACTTTTTTTTTTTTTTTTTAACCTGACTTGTAACACCAGTCCTGGGGAGGAAAACTGCAGGCTGTATTTTATTAAGTTTTTATTTAAATTCCAATTAGTTAAGATAGAGTATAATATTAATTTCAGGTATGGAATGTAGTGATTCAACACTTCTGTACAACACCCAGTGTTCAAGATAACTGCATTCCTTAATCCCCAACACTTATTTCACCCATCTCCCCACCCACCTATCCTCTGGTAACCATCAGTTTGTTCTCAATAGTTAGGAATCTGTTTTTTGGTTTCTCCTTTTTTTACCCCTTTGATCATTTGTTTTGTTTCTTAAATTCCACATATGAGTGAAATCATATGATATTTGTCTTTCTCTGACTTATTTTACTTAGCATAATACACTCTGGCTCCATCCACGTCCTTGCAAATAGCAAGATTTCATTCTTTTTTTTATGGCTGAGTGATATTCCATTATATGTATATGTATACCACATACACCACATGTTCCTTATTAATTCATCAATTGATAGTTATTTGAGTTGTTCCCACAATTGCTATTTAGATGCTGCTATTAACATTGAGGTACATGTATCCCTTTGAATTAGTATTTTTGTGTCCTTTGGGTAAATACTACCTCGTAGTGCACTACTTAGTAGTGCAATTGCTGGATCATAGGACAGTTCTATTTTTAACTTACTGAGGAACCTCCATACAGTTTTCCAGAATGGCTACACCAGTTTTCATTCTTACCAACAGGGCAAGAGGGTTCCTCTTTCTCCATATCCACACCAACACCTGTTGTTTCTTGTGTTGTTGATTTTAGCCATTCTGACAAGTGTGTGGTGGTATTTCATTGGTAGTTTTTGTTTTTGTTTTCCTGGTGATCAGTGATGTTGAACATTTCTTCATGAGTCTTTTAGCCATCTACATGTCTTCTTTGGAAAAATGTCTATTCATATCTTCTGCCCATTTTTAACTAGATTACTTTTTTGTTTGAGTTTTATAAACATATATATATATATATACATGCATAAATTGGATATTAACCCTTTTTCAGATATGTTATTTGTAAATATCTGCTCCCATTCATAAGGTTGCTTTTCTGTTTCATTGATTGTTTCCTTTACCATGCTGAAGCTTTTTATTTTGATGAAATCTCAATCGTTTATTTTTGTCTTTGTTAACCTGAACTCAGGAGACTTATCTAAGAAGGAAGTTGCTATGGTTGATGTCAAAGAGGTTACTGCTGTGCTCTCTAGGATTTTTATGTTTTCAGCTCTCACATTTAGGTGTTTCACTTATTTTGAATTTATTTTTTGTGTATAGTATAAAAAAGTGGTCCAGTTTCATTCTTCTGCATATCCCTGTCCATTTTCCCCAACAGCATTTGTAGAAGAGACTGTCTTTTTCCCATTTGATATTCTTTCTTGCTTCATCAAAGATTGACCATATAGGTGTAGTTCATTTCAGGGCTTTCTATTCTGTTCTATAGATCTATGTGTTTTGGAGTTTTGTTTTTTGTTTTTGGTTCTTTTTTTTTCTTTTTTTTTCTTTTTTTTTTTTTTTTTTTTGTTTCTTTTTTTTTCTTTTCTTTTCTTTTTTTTTTTTTTTTTTTGGTGCCAACACCATACTGTCTTGGTCATCAATACAGCTTTGTAATATAACTTGAAGTCTGGAATTGTGATGTCTCCAAGTTTGTGTTACTTTTACAAGGTTTCTTTGACTATTCAGGGTCATTTGTGGTTCCATACAAATTTTAGGATTATTTGTTCTAGCTCTGTGAAAAATGCTATTGGTATTTTTACAGGGATTACATTAAATATATAGTTTTGAACAATATAGACATTTTAATAGTATTTGTTCTTCCAATCCATGAGCATGGAATGCCTTTCCATTTCTTTGTATCATTCTCAATGTCTTTCATTGATGTTTTATGGTAAAATAAGACATTTGTAGTATAGATATAATTATTTGTTTTTACTATGTTTTCATGGCCATTATATATATGCCTTATAAAAAGTTAGGGAAATATATAAAAATAAAAAGAGGAAAAAGTCACTAATTATCTCAATATAGTTTTAACATTTTATCTATTCAGGTTATTTTATTTCAGTATCTCACTATATGAATATTTATTCTGATTTTACATCTAATTTTTTAGAAATTATCCCTATTATTAAATTCATTTAGGGAGATTAATTGTATGTACTCCAGAATACTTTTTTATGTACTTTCAAACAAATTCTTAAATCATATACACTTGGAATCATGTCTCAGGAGCTATGTGAACAATTATTAAGCTATTTTCACATGTAAATTTTAGAATTATCTTCCAAGAAAAACTATTCTTATGTAATATTCAAAGCAACTGCAATGACCAAGTACCATGCTCATTCTCTTATTATATAATTTTACAATACTAATATAGATGATCTGTATTATATTCATTTCATGTGTGATAGTTTTGAATCTCATTATTATTAAACAAAATGAACAAAACAGAATCAGTTTCTAGCCTGTCTTCCTGACATAAAACCCCACAATAATGCATTTATATTTTCCCCAAAAAGGTATGGCTGATGTGTATGTGGGCATTGTAGGTATCTGTTAATTTTGTCTTCATTTTTGGAACACTCAATTTATCTAATCAGTTATACAAACTTCAAGGATGGTTTTTATTGATTCATATGTTTGCAATTTAGATAGAGCTACTGTCCACCTCATCTTCTTCTTGGATCATCACCAGCAATTTTAATGAAGTCTTACCTAAGCCTAGTGGTGTTATAAATGTTAGCTATCATTGGTGAAGTCAGTAGCTTACTTAATTAGTATACTAGATGTGAGGAATGTGTTTCACTAGCAAAGTTTTGGTTTTCAAAAGCTGGAATTAACTAGAAACATTGCAGAAGTGCACTGTTAATTGAACATGAAAAAATGGGCTTAGGTCAGGTAGTGACAACTGTCTTGTTATTACTGTAATATCCAGTTTTGATGTTGGAACTTACTAATGGGTTTTTTAAAACTCATCAATTTGTTTAGCTTATTTTGATATGCTATTTGTCATACAAATTTCTAGAAAGAAGCTACAGTTCAATTATCTAATTTTTCAATATTTTTTATAGTTTTCCTCACTTCCATAATTTGTACAGCTAATTTTCTGTTTCTTATTTTAAGGGTATAATTATAACGACCTCTAAAAGACTGAATAGGTCTCTACAATCATTCCTAAGTTCTCTTAAGGCTATAATTTTGACTTCAGAACTAAATATAACTCCTTGAGCTATACACCATAAATGTTTTATAGTTTCCAAATATTTCTCTGATGTGTCATATATCATATAGCAGTCTTGAAACCATTTCTTCTTAAAGCTAAATATCTTCTCTAATTTTCTATGATTAATTCGTTTTAGAGAGACAGAGAGCATGTGTATGAACATGGAGGTAGAGGGGTAGAGAGAGAGAGAAAGAATCTTCAGCGGGTCCCTCGCCCAGCACTGAGGCCAATCCAGGATGCAATCTCATGATCATGAGATCATGACCTGATCTGAAATGAAGAGTCAGACGTTTAACTGACTGAGTCTCCCCGACACTCCTCAATGATTAATTTTATGTATTCAGATCTTCAAAGTGCATTTTTCCCATATGTTACATTGCATTTTTCTAATGAATGATTTAGGCATATTTCTTTGTCATTGGAACACATTTTTTAGATATGTTTTTGTGCAATTTTTGCTCAGAAAACTTTTAACTCTATTTGTCTTTTATAATATTTGTCTTATATTGAGTTTCTATTATTCATTATTTATATATAAAATTATTCTCTTGTTTCAATCACTTTTTTGTTTCCCTTAATTAAGGGAAACTTCAGAAGTTTATTCAAGACATCATTAAATGTCAATCTATTATGTTTATTGAACACTTTTCCATATTTTATGATAATTTTAATTGACCATTTTCTAGTTCTTGGATTCATTATTGCACTTAGCTCCTTCTTCATGTGCTCTCTTCTGTTCAAATGCATTTTTTCCCTAAAGAGCCATTTATTTATCCATTCTCTACCAAAATATACTCATTTTTTTCTTAAAAAAGACTAATTCTATATCAGTCTATTTTTTCCTTTTGTAAAAATGTTTAGTTTCTCTAAACTATACACATATAGGCACACACTAAGTAGATACTGATTATGTGCAATTCTCAGATATAAATAAAGCCAAATTCCAAATTAGTACCACACATTAATTTTTGTTGCCTAAAAGAAGATTCCACTCATGAGGTGCATTGGTACCTCAGTCTGTTGGGCTTCTGGCTCTTGATTTTGGCTTAGGTTGTGATCTCACAGTTTGTGGGTTCAAGCCCTGCATTGGGCTTGAATGGCAGTATGGAGCCTGCTTGGGATTCCCTTTCCTACTATCTCTTCCCTGTCCCTGCTCATGCTCTCTCTCTCAAAAGAAAAAAAAAAAATATATATATATATATATATACATATATATATATATACTTAAAAAATATATATTCCACTCACATCACATCATCTTCTGTCAAACTACACAATGGTGTACCTAAACTGCCCCCCCCATTTCTTAAAAAATCTATAGTTCCAAGAGTGCTTTACTACTAAAGTTTTATTTTAATTTACAATTTGTTTCCCTTTTTCCCTTCCCTTTTTTTTCTTTTGTTTTACATTTGTTACTGCACATTATGGAGAACACCACTGCCTCAAGATCAAAAGTTTGGTGTACTTGACCTCTCTGCCCACAAGCCTGAAAACAAAGAGTTGGGCCTGGACTGGCATTTGTTGGGCTTATTCAAGTTTAGTAGCATTCATTTATTCAAGTGTTAGTAGTATGCGTTTATAGGACTGAGGTCTTAATTTCCTTGCTGTTGGCTGAAAGCCTCTCAACTTTTGTAGGCCACCTGCACTTCTTTTAATTTTGACTGCTCTGTCTTCAAACAAGCCACAGGTCACTGAGCCCCACATTTTGAATACCTCTTTCTTCTCTCTGTAGCTGGAGAAAATTCTCTGCTTTAAAGGCTTGGGTAATTAGATTGTGCAGACCTGGATAAGGCAGGACACTCTCCTTACTTTAAGTCTGTATCCTTAATCACAATTAGAAAGTCACTTTTGCCATGTTAGAAAACATACAGGTACCAGGAATTAGAGTGTAGATACCTTTGTGGGTTGTTCAATTACCATAGTATTTTATGGGAAAGTTGAGAAATATTGTGATAAAGGTTACTGGTGAACCATTCTCAGGTTTGCAAATTCTTGCTCCCTGACATTTCTGATCTTAGAGGAAAGGATTCCAGCTTTCTACCTTTGAGTATGATGTTAATTGTGGGCTTACCATTTATAGTCTTTATTTTTTGAAATGTATCTTTTCTATACCTTCTTTGTAGATAGTTTTCACCATAAACAGATTTTGAATTTTTTCAAATGTTTTTCTGCATCCATTGAGATGTTGGTAGATTCATTTTGTTAGTGTGATGTATCACAGTGACTGACTTGTGGATGTTGAACCAGCTCTGCGTGCTTGGAATAAATCCTACTTGATGATCATTGTGTGTGATCTTTTAAGTTATTGTTGAATTCGGTTTACTAATATTTTGTTAAGGATTTTTGTATCAATGTTCATTAGGGACATTGGCCTGTAATTTTGTTTTCTTTTACCATCTTTATCTGGTTTTGGTATTAATGTAATGCTGGATTCATTAAATGAGTTTGGAAGAGTTCCTTCCTCTTCAATTTTTTGGAAAGTTTGAGAAAAATAGTATTAATTCTTTTAATGTCTGTTAAATTCACCAGTGAAGCCGCCTGGTCTTGGAGGATTTTTGAAGGGAATTTTTTTGATTATTGACTGAATCTCATTATTAATAATTGGTCTGTTGAGAATAAAATATAAAAAATATGGTTAAAATATAAAAAAATAAATTTACAAATCATGAATAAAAATTCAAGTGTATCCACAGAAAATAGGCAAAATATATATGAAAAGATGGATACCAAAATAAAATTAGAACTGAAGAAAGTACCATGGATGAAAATGCCCATTACCTGGGGTAATCAGAGAAATGCAAATTAAAGTCAAAGTGAGATATCATTTTCTACCTATCTGATTGGCAAGCATGAAACAGACAACATTTATTTCTGCTCGGGATCAGAATAAAATGTTTCTGCTTATATGCTGTGTCATAAATGTGAATTATTCTGCAATTTTTGAAATCAATTTGATAACATCTATTAGAATGTAAGAATCATACATGAAATCAATCCTATACTGATATAAGCACCAGTACCTACATTTGCATGTAGGAGAAATTTGCACCTATAGCAGCCTTTGTATAATAGAAAAAAATGTTAATCAAGTGAATAATTGTTAATAAAAACCATGAATAAAAACACAAGAACATATAATCTGTTACATACTATGTAGTCACTAACAATACTGATTGGAGGATTATCCTAATTGGTATGGTGACATTTCCATGAATTTAAAAACTAAGAATTGGAAGCTATAGAGAAATAAATAGAAATTTTTGTTTCTTATCTGTGGATAGAGATTAATACTTGAGAAAAGCTTAGACAACATTGTTTTCAAAATATTAAGAGCTGAAAAAGATGGCTATTCCAAGATTAAATCTTGACGTCTACAAATTCATGACTTGGTTTGCATTCTAGGGTGAGAGGAAGACCAAGACATGTAATATCTATAGATGTTTTTTATAGGGAGTGGGAACAAAAACTGGACAAGCATGTCACACAAACACTAAGAAGAGAGCAGGTCAAAATAATTGTTTGCTTAATTACTCTCATGACACAATAGTCAGTAACAGGAAGATCTCATGCCTTGCACCTAGAATTAATCCAAGCAAAGTAAGTGAGTTTCTTCCTTGCTATTGGCCTTATAACTCTATTAAAGTTTTCTAACAGAGATAAATATCAATGTGAGCAGAGAGGGTTTAAAGGAGGTTTTAAACTTCTGACGAATTAACATAGAAATGGTAAGGGACACTTGTTTTACTAGTTCTATTTTGGATATAAAATAGCTATAACAGCTAAATAAAGACTCTGCTATTATTTATTTCTTTACTTCTTTTCTTATTTTAAAGCTTACTTATTTTTGAGAGAGACAGAGACAGAATGAGTAGGAGAGGGACAGAGAGAGAAAATCTCAAGCAGCACCAGCATAGAATCTATCCACCTCCAGCATAGAGCCTGATGCAGGGCTCGAACTCACGAAACTGTGAGATCATGACCAGAGCCAAAAACCAGAATTGGAGGCCTAACCCATTGAGCCACCCAGCTTCCCTTAAATTCTGCTTTTTAAAAGGGTATATTGGATAAAGACAATACCTACCAGCATTAAAAGGATTCTACTTTTCAATGTTCACATGAATGAAATAGAAATGGTGAAGATAAATAACACACAAATCCATGAAAGCAAAAACAAAACAAAAACAAAAAAGAAAAGGCAGAATATTCTTTCTCCAGTGAAGCAGTAAATGAAATTTGGAATGAGGTCACTTTTGTCTTTTTCCCTAAAAAGTTTTTTAATATAGGTTTTTAATTCATAGAACACACTATTGTCAAAGTTGAGGCAAAAATTTGGTGCTACCTTTATAGAGGAAATATTAGCAATATATTTGGGTGTCAATTTCAGTAATGATTAGTTTCATTGCTAGGCACAAATCTAAGGCAATAACCAAAGACCTAAGCCAAGATTTATTTTCAAGAATCTTCATAACTTTATAATTAATTTATAATAAAAAATCGATGTTAACAAAAATATGGCAATTAGATATGATTAATCCATACAAATATTAAAAACTATTTCAAAAATATAATGGCATGGATTTCTTAAGTAAATGATTTAAAAGGTAACCCTAAATTCAGAGAACTGATTTTATTTATACTCAGGTACATATGTATAGAGTCAGACTGAACAAAATGTATATAAGTTATGGTTGTATTAAAGTGAAGGTAATTTCTCTTGTTTTTCATACTTTCCAGAGAATACATATTACTTTTAAAATTATGAAAATGTTATTGGTAAAAAATGAAGATTCAGATGTGGTATCTCAATACAAAATTCCCAACATCAAAAGGCTATTTTCTGTGATATTTTTTCCCCCAGTGATGTCCCCTTACTGATGTTTGAAGTGGCTGTAACTAGCATTTCCCTACTTTGATAAGTTTTTCCTTTTAGACCAGTTGAGGTACAGTGAATAATTTCTTTCAGCTTATCTCACATTAAAGTGTGAGATTTCCTTGTGGGATTTAAAAAGCCACAAAACTTTATAAACATAAGAATTACTTCCACATTAAAGGACTAAACGCAGCAGGATAGTACTGTAGGCACAGGGAATGACTTAGTCATTGAATTGAAATGGAATACTCCCCCCAGGTGATTTAGAAAATGTCATAATCTTTTCAATATGATGAACTGAACAGGCTTAGGGAGATCAAGGTAAAAGCCAGTTTGGAGGCTAAAAGGTGCAATCATCACAATTTGAACTTTTAATCTGAAAGACCTTCAATTTCCTCTCCCATTGGCGTCCATGGGACAGATTAACTATAGGATCCACCTAATTCCAGCTCAACTATTTGAAGGTACCTTGAAAGCATCTATAAAGCCTACAGGATCATTCAAGAAGCTAAGAGATTTGGGCATTCAAAGTCTCCCAATGCTAGCATCACAGATTGTAACTTTTAAGTCTCTTCGTGCTTCAAATATAAGGATAGGCCCCTTAAGATTATTGCCAATGAAGACATAAATGTCAAAATCTGTTAGACACTTATAGACTGCTATAATTGATGGGATGTGGATAAGGCCGAGTAGACAGATGTATGAAATTTGTGATCTTTTGGATGACAGTGTGCAACTACTATAACTGTGACCCAGAATCCTTTAATTGGAACCATAAACTTAGCAAGTCAAATGGAATAGTGAAAAATAGCAGCCTTTCAGGGGATATAGATTAAGGATCAATGTGCAAGTCTTAGAAAAATGCAATAGGCTGCAGTGACTGACAGGGATGTCCCACTTCAAAGAATGAGTAAAAGAGCTCCCTCTGATGCACAGAACCTGTATACAAAGACATAAAGAGATTTCACCCAATTGTCAGGAAAATGGAATGTCGGGCACATTGTTACACTTGGGAAGACTAGCAAAGCGCATCTGTCTGGCTAAGATAAAGTTCTGTGCTTCTAAATTACGAGACTGTGCCAATGATAGACGGAATATGGAAAAATGCCATTTGGACAAAAGGAAAAAGTGGATTATAGGATTATAGGAAATACCTGTCCCAAATAAAAATGCCAAAGTTTATTGGGTATCACTCTAAGGGATCCTATGGAAATTAATTTGAATTCCTAGGTGTTTTAGGGAATACAGAAAAGTAGGGCAAGGAGTCTATCTGTGTAATAATACTCAGGAATGCACACACTATTAATTCTAGCAATGAATTCATAAAAATAAGACCTAATATTAAAATTTTACTTCAGTTGGCCATATGACTTGCCCAAAATTAACTACTAATAACCTGTTGTGAACCGGAAGCCTTACAAATAACATGAAGAGATAATTCATATTTTGTATGTATGTTATATACTGTTTTCTGACAGTGAAGTAAGCTAAAGAAAATGTGTGAAGAAAATCATAAGAGAACATACATTTACAGTGCCCTAGTTATTGAAAAATCCATATATAAATGGAGCCGTGCAGTTAAAACCTGTGTTGTTCAAAGGTCAACTGTACTTTTCATAAACTTTTCAGGTATTTTAAAGTATTCATTTGTTTAATTCTCATAACAAACTTATAAGATAAGTATTATTGATTTCTCCACTTTATAAATCAGTAACACAAGCAAAGCAATATTAAGTAATTGGTCTGATGTCATACAGTTTGTAAGTGGGAATTAGGAGCTAAACCCAGCCAGTATGAGTTCACTGCCCATATATTTAACCAGTACTCTAGAGTTCCTACTCAGGAAACATAGTAAATCCAGTGTCAATATCCAGTGTCATTATATCTTGTCTGTGAGAACAAAAACTGAGTTCTTGTCAATCTCTTGGACTCCAGATTTCACACTGCCTGGTGCATGTAGGTGTCATTACATTTGACAAGATTTAATTACTGTATTACTTACATGGTATTTCTACATACAGGGTAGTGGACACACATGCAGGTATACATGCACGCATACTCACACACACGCACACATGCACACACGCACAGAAGGATCTTACTTATTCTTTTCCTATGTTGTTCTTTCCACTAACTCAGTGGCTCTCGGAAGACTTGGCATGCATAAGAAATACACGGAGCCTTTGTTAAAAACGGATTGTTCAGTCTTATCCCTGAAAACTAGATTCAGTAGACATGCAGTGGATCCAACAAGTTGCATTTCCAGCAAGTTCCTGGATAATGGCAGTGCTGCTGGTCCAGAAATCACACTGATCAGTGCTCTAGTGGAAACCCACGAAGGTTTATCTTTCTCCAAGCACACTCATGACTTCTTCATTAGGTCTGATTTTCTATTAACTCCCCATATGTGGAATTTCCCCCTTTAAATTTCTGAAAACATCACTGAAAGCAGGCCCTCAAATTATTCATTAAACAATGATATTTCTGTTTGTGTTTATTTTTGGTTTAATCCAAATGATACACAAAAACAATTAGTCTGACATGGCTTCATGTAACTTTTAAGTAAGTATATGATATCTCTAACATCATGGGGTTATCAACGTTCTTATGTTTAGGTAAAACGTTCACTATTAACCATTATCTCCTAGATGCCTGCTTCATTCCCTTCATATCCTTGATGTTCTTGGAATATTTTCTTTTTAGAATTTATTTTTGCCATTTATTTGGTCTTTGTCATTGTTTCTCATATACTATTGGAGAAGAATAAACCACAAACATCAGCCAATATGAAAAAATATTTGGAAGGAGATGAAAGATAGTATGATCCACAACCCATCATAACACTAAACATAAAATATACAACAGTCACAATCGTACACAGAACGAGACATTATATATTTGCTGACTTTTACATTTGATTAAATTTTATTGGCAAAAAAAATGAAAGTTTGCAAATAAACTTAAGGAGTTAGTATGAGTACAAGACGACCTACACTATGCTTGTGAACCTGATTCTGGAGAAATTCACATTTACCAATCCAGAAGTCATAATATTGGGGTTAACTGACACTACATACATACTTGCAGATTCAACAGTAAGAGAGAAACAAAGGGACTCTAGAAGTTGGATTTTAACAACAACAGAAAAATGTGTTCTTCAAAAGTTAGCTACAATAAAGAGAACAGGGCTGAGTTAGATGAAGAAAGATGTCTTATACTTGCTAAAATGGTAACTTCCTTTCACTGGCCCAGGGCTGTTGAGGCCAGAGGATTGTTTTGGAATTGCACGTACATATAAATCCAATTGAAACAGCAAATACCTAAATTGAACAATAAGGGAAATTACTAACAGATACAAGATTAATGTAAAAAGAGAAAGTGCACTTTAACATCACAGGAAAAAAATCAATAGAAAAATAAAAGTTTTGGGTACAAAAATGGTTAAGTCCCTAAGAAATGCAAATGATGAAAACACTTAGATATTATGCATATGATATTTAACACATCTCAAATAGCTAAAGAGTAAAATATTAAAGGATAATAGCAAAAATAGGCATTTTCATCTTTGAAGCCAAGTCATGGAAATAATTCTAAATCAATATTTCAGATATGCCATCATCCATCAGGTCTTGGAAAAGACTATTCTTAAATATCTTTTTCTGAAGTACCCCTTTCAACTTGTGTCATTTGTAAAAGGAAAATATTTGTTTATCTAATGCATTTGAGATACAGAGTTGATCTTCACTATTCATGGATTTAATATTTGAGAATTTGGCTACTCACTAAAATTTGTCACCACAAAATCAAGGTACATAATGCCTTCACCTTGAACACGATGCAGGTCAGGTGACAAAAAAATTGTCCCTCAAAATGCACTTTCCAGAAGTAATGTTCTGCCATTCTGTTTCAGTTCTAATACTGTAAATAAGTATCTCTTTTACAATCACTCTAGTGCCACTTTTCACTTTTTTTTTCTTTTTGGGGGTATTTTGGTTTTTGTTTTTAAATGTCCCACAAACATAGTACTGAAGTTCTGTCTAGTGTTGCCAAATGCAAAATGACTGCAAGGTGCTTTATGGCACGAGTTATAGTGCTGTGGGCTGTGAGTTCAATTTTAATGACACAATAAATATTAAATAAGGTATGTTGAAATAGACATGTTATCTAACTGGAATTTAAATAAACACCTATTAAAAAAACAAATAGAAACAAACATAAAACAAGGGTATGTATGGGTCAGTTAACTAAATGTTGTGAACAGAGGCTCTGCAAGAATCCAACCCTGAATTTTCACATTTTCTAATTCAGTGTCCGCAATACCTAACAAAACATAACTACTACCATTAATGAAGATTGGCTATATACTAATTTTATCAGTTCCCTCACTTCTCTCAAAAGTCCCATTGTATGTTTTCTCATTTTGAAAGTTTCTTATTCAATTTGATAACTGGATTCTATTTCTAATCATGAAAGTCACATCACGAGTAAACACCACTTAACAGGAGTAAACACAATGGAACTCTAAGTGTGCCATTCTTGGCCAACTGCACAGCATGTAGCCTGTCATCAATAATTTCTGGGGGTGGCTTAATCACAAGCTTTATGATACAGGCTAGGGTCAGATGCCTACTGTACTCAGGAGGCCATTAGCACCTGGACTAGTATAGCAACTAAATGGCCTACATATCACCAAACTAAACATAGGGCAGAATTTAGCCTGAATATAGACAAGTAACTTTATAAGATCACTACAATAATTTCACCATTTTGTAGTTACTGTTCAGGGCATTAAACCTAAAGAAATGTCAATTCAGCATAATATTCCTTTTGAAACCTTATTTGATATAGCTGGAATCCATGTGTTATCCATCATCGATTATCATTTTAATGATAAAATTAGTGTCTATGTTTTAATGGGTCATAGGGAAGTTAGAGAGAGTCAGGACTCTCTTGTCATTTAAAAAGCTCATGTTAGGAGCATCTGGTTGGCCTCAGTCTGTTAAGTATCCAGCTCTTGGTTTCAGCTCAGGTCATGATCTCATGGTTTGTGAGTTCAAGCCCAGTGTCAGGCTCTACACTGACATCACAAAGTCCGCTTGGGATTCTCTCTGTTGCTCTCTCTCTGCTCCTCCCCCACTTGCTCTTACTCTTTATCTCAAAATAAATAAATAAACATTTTTTTTTAAAAAAAGCTCATGATAAACTCTGGGCTTTCTGCATTAGAGTGATTGATGTGAACGTTTGATCCTTTTGGACCTTCTGAGAATGTCATCATTGGAGAGTAGGAGCCCCAAACTCCCAGAACAGTTCAGTATTGAAGTTGTAAAGATACATTTGCAGATCCTTTCCATTTTTTTCTATTTTATTGTATTTTCTTCCCAATCTTCTCTAGGGCTTTATAAAAGGCATTATAAGTAAAGACTTTTAAAAGTGGCAACTTAGTATATTTTTTTTCAAATGTATAAATGAATACATTTTGAAAGACTGAATGAAGAGCCCTTTATAACATTTTACTATTTAAATCTTAACAATATATTTTGCATCTCTAGATGTGCTCTTAAATTAAGGTGATTTCTGTGAAGAATATCACACTCAAGGTGAGTATTAGCATCCAAGAAACGTATCTTATCATTAAACATTATTGAGACCTCAAACACCTGCAACTGGAAAGAGTAAGGGGCCAATTTGCAGTAGAAAATCAAAAACATCTTATAGACTATTTTATTTTTTAAGTTTATTTATTTACTTTTGAGAGAGAGAGAGAGAGTGCAGGGGAGGGGTGAGGCTAGAGGAAAAGAAAAAATCCCAAGCAGGCTCTGTGCCATCAGCTCAAAATCATGAACCGTGCGTTCATGAACTGAACTGAGATCAAATGTTGGCTGCTTAATGGATTGAGACACCTAGGCACTCCCTAGACCATTTTAAAATGACATGAGGGCCAGAATAAGTAGAGAATCCAGAGGAATATTCACAAGGTCACTTCTTTCAAGCATATATCAGTTGTTAACTCAAATCTTTGACATTCTAGTTCCTACATTTGCACTCATTCCACTTCTAATACAATTTTAGTAGAGAGTCAATTTGGCTGCATTATCCTCTGTATTTTGCTCTTTCTTACCTTGACAGGATTCTCTCCCTTTCCTCTCTTCCACTCTTCCTTCCCTTCCTTCCAACTCCACAAACCTTTTCAGTATTTCTGTAAGTCCCCACAGGCCAAATCAATGTCCTTTTAACTTCAGCAGTTTCTTTCTTTCTTTTTCTTTCCTTTTTTCTTTTTTCTTTTTTACCAAATGCTTTCTTTTGCATCTCAGTTATATAGCTCATGAAACTAAGCATAAATCCTCATTTACTGATGTTGTGTATTCACTTACCCTTGGAGAGAATTTAGAGATCATTCACCAAGGCTTAGAGGAGAAACTAAGAATTTAATCCAAGAAAGCAATTTGCAAATGCATTTTAAAAACCAGCTAAGTAGCTAAGACTATGTAATCAGCTAAGAGTTTGACATAGAGATTAATTAAATAAATGACGGTAACTCCAAACATTGATGCTATGTAACCATTTACATAGTGAATGAAGAGGGAAAGAGGAATAAAAAAAGGGATTAGGACCCAACAAATTGATGAGAAGATATACTAATATGCTATTTTCAGCCCATTTCCCTGACCAAATTTTGGTATCCTGAGGATGATTTGGAGCAACTCATGTAATGCAGACATTTTTGTGTTGCCCCAATTGAAATACTTTTTTCTAATATTTATTTAAAGTAAGGGCTATTCTGAAAGTAGATGCATATAGTTTTATAGGACTTTAGCAAGAATAATTTACTTCTATTAGTGAAGAAAATCTTGCTCCACTCAAAAGTATAATGCTTCTCAAAGTATAGTCAGTCAACATTCCCCCAGACGGTCAATGATCAATTTCAGATGAATTCAAATTCAATTTTAGATTCCTCAGTATGTACTCAAAGGTAAACTCAAAGGTGCACTGTATCAAAGTACACTCAAAACACAATTACTGCCCACAGATATCTTATAGTACAACATCGGATTGACATTCTTGACAAAGAAAAGTAAAGGAGCAAAATACTGGTCATGCTCATTTATGTCTTATTGAAATCACCACAAAACTGCTGTGGCATGTTTTAATAATTTAATCCTCATGTTACAAATTTGGAATTTTAGTCTCTGTGAATGTAAATATTTCAACAAATATGTAACCTAATACTCCACAGCTAAATAAATATAAATGTATCTTAAAATCAAGTGCCATTGTTGTTTATTGACAGAATAAGATGAGGAGGAAATACAATAATTTAATCAAAAATCAAATAAATCTACCTATGAATGTTATTAAGTGTTATTGTTACTTCAGGAAATCATATAAAATGAAATAAACCTCTGAACAGAGGGAGAAAATATTTTTGCATGTAGGAGAACACTTAAAGAAGGTTTTTGTGTTTGCTTTACTTGATTCAATATCTTTTTTTTCCATAATATTATGTCACATAAAGAAATCTATAGACTTAAAAAGGAAAAGCATTCTGATGGAATTATTCAAAGCAGTTGTGTATTTATTTAAATAAACTTATTATTTAAACTTATTTATTTAAATAAACTTATTACTATAAGTTTATTTAAAATAAGCCTACATTTGAAATCTACATTTAAGTAAGTATACATTGAAAAATACTATTTATCTGATAATTTGATTCATTCATTCTAGGGTAAGTATAGTTTAAAGTTTTTAAAATATTTTTATTTATTTTTAGGAGAGAGAGAGAGAGAGACAGCGTGAGCAAGGGAGGGTCAGAGAGGGAGGGAGATACAGACTCTGAAACAGGCGCCAGTCTCTGTGCTGGCAGTCAGCACAGAGCCCGACGCGGGGCTCGAATCCACGAACCGCGAGATCACGACCTAAGCGAAAGTCGTTCGCTTAACCGACTAAACCACCCAGGCGCCCCAAGGGCAAGTATAGTTTAAAGCCTTGAAGATATATGGATGGATTAAGGAAGACCTCTGATCTCACTAAACTTACTCACAAGCCGAATAGGTTATACACTTTTTTTAAATATTAAAATTATGGAAGTAGTACTGTGAACTGCTGTCTAGTAGTTGTAGTACAATTCTGAAAGCTACCAATGAATGAATATTTTTAATAATGTAGAGAAGTTTCTTGAAATCTATTTTCTCATAGAAATCAGAATAAATTTTGCCCACGACACCAGAATTCAATCTATCTCCATATTATTTCTCTATTTTCTTCCTCTCTAACAGTATTCTCTTTAGGCTGATTAATAGTAATAGCTGTTTGCTCACAGTTGATCTCAATCCAGAATTCCTCTTGGGGTGTATCTGCAAGTGTATTAGCTCTTATCATTTCTTGGCAGAATGTGCTAGTACTTGATCTTCTTCCATGAGTGTGACTCCTGGGTAAAGGATAATCTTCACCAACAGGGAAAACTTTTTTTGCAACAAAACACAGATCATGGGTATGACTCCCGGGTAAACAATAAACTTAAGAAACGGGGAAAACTTCTGTGTAACAGAGCATAACTCTGCAGTGACTAGTGGCCTATATTTCTACCTGCAAGCTGGCACAGTAGACCAAATATCGTCATTGACCACATCATCATTACTTGGTGAGAATTAGCAAAGAAATTTGGAATTCTAAGAATTGTTCAGGTTCCCAGAATAATAAGGCAACTATTACTGCAGGTGGATTCAAAGAAATTAACAAGATCTATGTGTTCTTACAGGTAAACGTCCATTTATACCTTTTTTAAACTAGATTCTTTAATGAAATTTTATACTTATACACGAAGTAAATTATATTTTTTAGAGAATATAAATCATGTTGAAATGTCTCCATTTTTCACAATGAACATTTTTAATCTATTAATTCAAATAGTTAAAACTCTATTTCCAATCAATGTTAGCAGTAGAGTTTCTTTACTTTTAATTATTCACTTTTCAAGTTTTTTATTTTCTTCATACCTTACCAATTGTATAGAAGTGCACCAGCCAGCAAACAATACCCATGCTTCTGGCACTTTGTACGCGATGTTTGTTTTCTTAATAATGTATTAGTTATAAAAATTTGATAGCAATCAGCAAATTTAAAAAGTACTCAAAATGACTACTTTACTAATTTAAAAGATAAAATCAATGAATAACATGTATGGCCCACAACATGTTTAGCCATATGTGTGTATTGAAACCACTTTTGTTTCCAGAGATGAGACATTTTGAGGCATTACATAGTCAAGTGTCTCTTCTTAACTCTATGGCCACACATTAAAGAATCTCTTTATGAATTAGAACTCTTCTTTACTTTTTTTAAAGTTTTATGTTATTTGTTTGTTTGTTTGTTTATATTTGAGAATGGTAGCAGGGACAGGCAGAGGGAGAGGGGGACAGAGGATCCCAAGCAGGCTCCATGCTGACAGCAGAGAGTCAGATGCGGGGCTCTGACTCATGAACTGTGAAATCATGACCTGAACCAAAGTTGGATGCTTCAACTGTTTGAGCCACTCAGGTGCCCCAAAACTCTTCTGACATTTACAAAATTATTGTTGTTTTTACTAGGTTTTTCAGAGAATTTAATCATGTTGAAATGTTCTTAATCTTGAAAATAAGCATGCTTTATTTAATAATATAAATATTAAAAATAATGCAGATATTAAGAATTAAAAGTTAACATGGCTTCATATTTTATTGGTCGGAATAATATGGCACACAGTTAAGGTATATATTTTATTACCTAATGGGTCATCTGCATTTCATCAATGGTCCAATGCTCGATAAAACTCCCCTTAAAAACTGCAATAGGATTGTCCACACTCTGTGTTCTTTAACTTAAACAAGTGATATGATTTCATATTCTATACCACATCTTAATCAGTTTTTCCTTTTATTTTCATTCCACCTACAATTGTGAACTCTTTGAGCATAGAGAATATATCTATTTTCTCTATATTCCTAATATATAATGCAATGGAGGATGCAATAAGTGTTTATTGCATGGTTGAGTAAATGAATGAGTAACTTAACGAATGAGTTCATCTTTATCGTTATTAAACATGTTTCATTTAGGTTGTTTCAAATGAATTTAATATTTTATTGGAAAGTAGACAAAAAGCTGCCCTACAGAGTTGTATTTTGGTGAAAGATAAACATCCTGGATGATAATGATGTACCCAAAGCCAAGTCCAGTAGAGATCTTATGTATGAGACATTTCTTTCTCTTTCCTGAGTGGTGAACTCCTTACTGAAGGACTTTGAATAATTGATTGAATCTACTTATGTGCAAGGCCAGAGAAGTCTGGGCTTCTTTGTGCAATCCTGTTGCAGTCAAAAAAATACCCCCTTATTTGCTCCTAAAGCTGATTTTCAGTATGAGAATGTCCCAAAATTTAATTCTGTTGCTTTGCTTTCTGCTTTATTTTTTTGTTTACTGTGTAGATAAGCAGACATAAACTAAAACTCCATTGAAATATCTGAAAAATGAGGCTCCTGAGTATCTCAGTCGGTTAAGCATCCAACTTTGGCTCAGGTCATGGTCTTAGGGTTTGTGGGTTCAAGCCCCACAGAAGGTTCTATGCTTCAGATCCTCCTCTGTCTTCCTCTCTCTCTGCCCCTCCCCTGCTCTCATGCTCTCTCTCTTTTAATAATAAATAAACATTAAAAAAAGAAACATTTGAAAAGAATATTGTTGCTGCTTAAAATGAATCTTCTAAGCTTCTTGTTGGAAAATATGAGAGAAGAGCTTTAGATAATCTATAGAACTTTCTACTCTCACCCCTGGGAAACCAAATGTAATGCAAATTTTACATACGACTTATGTCTAACCTGTGAACGCATTTTCCCCCACAACTATGTTTGTATAATGGCTATATAAAACTAAAATTACAGAAACAATAATAACAGAAACAGTGGTTTGTTAGTAAATATCATAAAGGGTCCTGGACAAGCTGCTTATAATATATTGCTTAATACACTAAAATTAAATTGTCTCTTTCTTCCTTTTTTACTCTTAGATCTTTTCTCTTCAGATGTCTATGTCCTCCTACAAATAACATTAAATTGGAGATGAGTAAACAATTTTTGACATAGCTTCTGTTACAAATTATCTTAAATTTCTTTTTTACTGAGCAACACTTTAAGTCTTTCAGAAACTATCTTTAGGTATTTGGTAAAAAATTAATTCTATAGAACGAGTGTACCTAATGGTATACTCCATATTTGCTAAGGCTGTAGCTTTGAGACATACATGTCTTTTTTTCTTCTAAATAGACTATTTGATAAAACCAAATGAATCTGTAATTCATAAAAAGCTGACAGAGTTTACCAACATTAAAATCAAGTTAATTAGCATAATGCTGTATGCTGTATTTTGGGGTGGGGAAGGTTACACATTTTGAGATAGCCATATTGGGAGTCTGTCAAAACACATCTACTCTAAAGGTGATTTCTTTTTGAAAGTGGGTCAACTTTTCTCCTTTTCTGAGTGCACAGCTTCTAAGAAGCTCTAGATCTCTTCAATCTCTTCCTTAGGAAGCACAAAGCTTGGCCTAAGGTAAGTTATTAATTAACAAAAAGCAACCACAAAATGTTGAAGTTACAATCATAACAAATTTCTGAATAAAAACTTCTATATATTTAATTAAATAGAGGATATCAAAGTAGCAAAAATAAATGTATCCAATATCATAGTATATATTATAAACATCTATTTTCTGTAGTTTTAATTCAATATTAAATTGTATTGTGCTGAAAAACTCTTATACTCCTATTTTATTTTTCAATTTTCCCCATTGTCATCTCTATTTATATAGATTAAATATACATTATATATATGTTAAATACATGTTTTACATATTTTTATATCATGCATTACATATTATATAATCATGCAGTATACCTTACATATTATGTGACATTTTAGATCTTTGTCATATATGATATTTAGGATAAATATTTGCTAAATCTTATATCCCTACAATGTGCCAGTGATGTTGTAATCACTTTACATTTTTTAAAAATAATTTTATCTTCACAGCAATCTTATGTGGTAGGGAGCTACTATTATCTTCACACATTTTATACATAGTAAACTCTGAAGGACAGAGAGGTTGCATGTAATAGTCAAGATTTCCTGGTATACTAGAGGGAAATTACACATCAAACTAGGCTGTCTGTTTCTGATTCTATGTACTAAACACTACTGAATGATAGAGCATTGGCATAATTAATCTGATTGCAAGCAATTTTTTAAAGTATGTATAAGAGATTATTTCCTAGAGGGGCACCTCGGTGGCTTAGTCACTTAAGCCATGGACTTTGGCTCAAGTCATGATTTCATGGTTCGTGAGTTTGAGCCCAGGGCTTGCACTGGGCTCTGCCCTGATAGTGGGGATCCTGCTTAGAATTCTCTCTCTCCCTCTCTCTCTGCCCTTTCTTCAGTTGTGCTCTCTCTCTCTCTTTCAAAATAAATATCTTTAAAAAAGAGATTATATTTTAGACAGCAAATCTCTTTTTAGAAAAAAAGTACGGTATGCACAATTTGATGCAATCTCCACAGTAGATAAGGAAGCTTAGAATATAAATACAAACTATTTATCACATAGGCTTATATAGAATGTCCAGATTAGCTCCCTGCCTTCCATTTAAAGCAGGTCATTCTTTATTATTGGTTAATATCATTCAAAGTAGTTATATGCGGGGAGAGGGCAAGATGGCGGAGAAGTAAGGAGCTCCGTACTTGCACTCGCGCCCATACATCACACAGAAAAGATCTGAAGCCATTGGAAACCTTACAAAACCTGAGAGATTGGGAGAAAAAAGACGCAGAATCCACTTAGAGA